>NW_020837951.1:56356368-56469548 GCF_003676395.1 Aethalodelphis obliquidens | reverse complement strand
TGTGTGTGTGTGTGTGTGTGTGTGTGTGTGTGTGTGTGTGTGTGTGTATGAAAAACAATGGCTAAAAATTTACCAAATTTGGCAAAAAAAACAATAACCTAGAGATTCAAGAAGGTCAGCAAACCCTAAACAGGAAAATACAAATGAACTTGAATCAAAATCCACTACAATCAAATTGCTGAAAACTAAAGACAAAGAAAATCTTGAAAACATCCAGAGAATAACAATGCATTGCTTGGGACTTCCCTGGTGGCGCAGTGGTTGAGAATCCGCTTGCCAATGCAGGGGACATGGGTTCGAGCCCTGTTCCAAGAAGATCCCACATGCCGTGGAGCAACTAAGCCCATGCGCCGCAACTACTGAGTCTGCTCTCTAGAGCCCATGTGCCACAACTACTGAGCTTGCGCTCTACAGCCCACAAACCACAACTACTGAGCCCACGTGCCACAACTACTGAAGCCCACACTCCTGGAGTCCAAGCTCTGCAACAAGAGAAGCCACCGCAATAAGAAGCCTGCGCACCTCAACAAAAAGTAGACCCCGCTCGCCGCAGCTAGAGAAAGCCCACGCGCAGCAATGAAGACCCGACAACAAAGACCCAATGCAACCAAAAATAAATAAATAAATAAATATATTACCAAAAAAATGCATTGCTTATAGGTAAACAAAGATTCAAATGACTCTGGAGGCAGAAGGAAGGGTAACATTTTAAAGTGCCAAAGAAAGGGAGATGTCAGCTCAGAATTATATATCCAGTGAAAATACCCTTCAGAAATAGGGATGAAATAAAGACATGCTCAGATAAAAGGAAACTAAGAGAAGTTTTTGTCAAAAAAAAAAAAATTTGCTCTAAAAAGTTGCTAAAGGAAGTTCAGATGTGAGGGAAATAATATCAGAGGGATATTAAACAACATACTTTTAAATAATTCTTAGGTCAAAGAGGAAATCTCGAATTAGACAAGATTTTAATTTGAATGAAAATGAAATTTGAATGAAACTGGGAAATATTTTAAACTGAATGAAAATGAAAATATATTACAAAATTGGTAGAATTCAGATAAAGTGGTGTTTAGGGGCGATTTTATAGCATTAAATACCTATATCAGAAAGGAAGAAAGGTTTCATATCAATAATCTAAGACTTAAGAAACTTAAAGAAAATAGAAAAAGAACAAAATAAACCCAAAGCAGTCAGAAGAAATGATAACAGCAGAGATAAAATTGAAAATAAAAAACAATACAGAAAATTAATGAAACTAAAAGGTGGCGGTTCTTTGAAAGGATAAAAAACATTGATAAATCTCTAGCAAGACTGAAAACAAAAAAAAAGAGGGGATTATTGCTACATAGTGTAAGTTGGTACACTATTTCCAGCATCTCACAAAGTATAAAAGGCAGTATGGAGATGAAAGAGCATGAGCTTTGGAGTTTCCAGACATGGGTACAAATCCTGGTGCTTTTACTAACCAGCCGTGATAGAAAGCCAACTTCTTCACCTTTTAGGTCTTAGTTTTTTATACGTAAAATGAGGTTTGTAATATTTTAACTCAAAGACCAAAAGATATGATTTAAATTAGATTAAAGTAGGTTAAGAGGGTCCAGTGGTCTAGTGGTTAAGAACCCGCCTTCCAATGCAGGGGACGCAGGTTCGATCCCTGGTCAGGGAACTAAGATCCCACGTGCCAGGGCAACTAAGCCCATGCACCACAGCTAGAGAGAAGCCCACATGCCGCAACTAAGACCTGATGCAGCCAAAAAATATAAATAAATAAATATAAAAAAAAAAAAGTAGGTTAAGAACCTGGCACAGAGATTGTGCCCAACAAATGATACTTTCCTACTCACCCTCTCCTGTCAGGAATGACATTTACCAATAATAAGGATAAACAAGGGGGATATGTTTCTTTGTTTTTATTACCAATTATATAAATTCATTATTAGATAGTTTTTATATTTAAAGGTTTCCAATACCACCTTACCATGCTGAGCAAAAGCTTTATTTTGCATATCAATCTATTTATATCTATTTAGCATTTATCTATCTCTCTACCTCTCTATATATCTATGGTTAAAACTAAATGGGAGGGCTTCCCTGGTGGCGCAGTGGTTGAGAGTCCGCCTGCCGATGCAGGGGACACGGGTTCGTGCCCCGGTCCGGGAAGATCCCACATGCCGCGGAGCGGTTGGGCCGGTGAGCTATGGCCGCTGAGCCTGCGCGTCCGGAGCCTGTGCGTCCGGAGCCTGTGCTCTGCAACGGGAGAGGCCACAACAGTGAGAGGCCCGCGTACCGCAAAAAAAAAAAAAAAAAAAAAAAAAACTAAATGGGAAATCAAATTTAATGCTACTTTTGATCATTTTGTTTGATAATTAAAATTTTCAAACCTAGTGTCCACTGAGGGAAGCCCTAGTAGTAATCACAGCATTAATGTGTCCAGTAATATGTAATTTTACAAAGTCCACACTAGATGGCAGATTTTAGACAGTAGTTTTTGGGTCACTAATTATTAGGGTTTTTCTACAATCCTGGAGCTTAGCCAGTTGATACCTCCTTCTGATTTTCTGATTTCCTTTTTGTGAGTGACAGTTCAGTTATATTGGTAGTTGAGGTATTTGGGAACCTTTTTGCCAGAATTAGAAGAGGCAAGTAAAAGGAATGAACAAATACCAATCACTAAAACCCAAACAGCTAGATCCACTTTTACAATATTTATTACTTTTGGGGTTTTTCTGGCCACGCTCCACGGCTTGTGGGGTCTTAGTTCCCAGACCAGGGATGGAACCCATGCCCCCTGCAGTGGAAGCACAGAGTCCTAACCATTGGACCACCAGGGAATTCCCACTATTTATTACCTTTTAAAGAAAAAAAAGTTACATGCTATAAGTTAGTACTACAATTTGGGGGAGAAGGGTACATGAAAGGTAAATATTAGCTGGAAATCTTTCTGAATCATTTTGATGACTTCAATAAATTTTTTAATGCAACAGTCTGTTATTTTATCTCTTCATTTTTTCTTTCCTTTCTACTTTTATTTTAATCATATTTTAACAAGTCTTTAACAAGAACATACTGTGTACAAAGAACTCTGTGTAAATGGGGGCTGAGGGAGTTGGATGTAGGGGAGTGGGGACTGGATCTTGCATTCTAAGCAATCCTCTCCCCTTAAGGACACTGTAGTCTTACAGGGAAAATAAGACAACTACAAAAAAACCACAGTACATGGGCTTCCCTGGTGGCACAGTGGTTAAGAATCTGCCTGCCAATGTAGGGGACATGGGTTCAAGCCCTGGTCCAGGAAGATCCCACATGCCGCGGAGCAACTACTGAGCCTGCGCTCTAGAGCCCTTGAGCCACAACTACTGAGCCTGCATGCTGCAACTAATGAAGCCCACGTGTCTAGAGCCCGTGTTCCACAACAAGAGAAGCCACCACAATGAGAAGCCTGCATACCGCAACAAAGAGTAGCCCCCGCTTGCAGCAACTAGAGAAAGCCCACGCGCAGCAACGAAGACCCAACGCAGCCAAAAATAAAAATAAATTTAAAATAAATAAATTAAAAAAAAAAACACAGTACAGGTAGAAAGTGAGACATGCCCATGAAGTGAAGTTTTACCAGATGTAAAGGAAAGGATTATCTCATTCTGGGACAAGTAGTGAAAAGGGATGAAAATAACATATATTGAGGGCGAATTATATGGCAGGTATTGAGCTAGATGGTTAACATGCATAATTTTTTTTGGCAGCATCCCTGGCATGTGGGATATTAGTTCCCCGACCAGGGATCGAGCCTGTGCCATGCCCCCTGCAGTGGAAGTGCATAGTCTTAACCACTTGACCTCCAGGGAAGTCCCGACATGCATGATTTAATTTCATATCACTTTTTACCCTGTTAGACGTTAAAAAAAAAAAAATTCCCACTTTTCAGGAGAGGTAACTGAGTCTTGAGGAGAATAAGTAACCAAGGCAAGTTTCCAGTTAGGAAGCAGCAAAATCTAGGGTTGAACCCTGGTCTGTTTGCCTCTAAAAATAGCAGGTGGGAGAGGTAGTATCTGTTACTATTTTTATTTTTGAAAGTGATTTATTGCAGTTTTAAGAAATAGAAACTTTATGTATGTGCATTGTAGGATAGAAGAATTGTAAGAGATTGAAAGGCAGGAAACAGACATTCAGTAGAGCATCAACACAGACGTAGAGGCTGGAGGGAGAGAAATGGTGGGCACTCAAGCGGACTGGAATGGGCTGCCTGAAGGCTGATCGTAAGTTCTCAGACCTAAAAAATGCTTTTAAAAGAGAGGAAAGAAAGACATTTAAATCTGCACAGGGAGATTTAAAACCTGTGTCAACACATCTGCAGGAGATTATTTCTAGGATTTCTCCATTTGACCTTGGTGTCCTGCTTCTACTGAGCTTCTGTTCTGGGTTTCCCTCCTGCCCCTACATTATGATATGTCCACTCAGAGGTGAATGTACCAGCTCCTCAGAATACTGGTACTAATGTCTATCATTTATTTTCAACACATAGTTTTTGAACCCCTACTATAAGCCTGCCCTAGGTCATAACTGCCAACATAAATCAAATGGAGGCCCTGCCTCATAATTATGTCTTACTTGGGCCTCCCTCAAATGCCCTGTCAAATTATGAGCTCCTTTGAGGTTCATTTGTAATTTCCTGTAGTAGAGCAGAGTGGTTAAGGGAATGACTTGACGTCAGACAGACCTGAGTTCAAGTCTCAGTTCTACTCACTGTGAATTGTGGAAATGTGATCACACAGAGCTTCCGTAAGCCTCAGTTTCCTTCTCTATAAATTGGAGATAATGATAATATAAGTATACATGGGAAACACAGATTGGTTGCTACGTCTACTTTTTTTTGACAAGGAAACACTATTTAAATTATGCACTCAATTCAATTGGTGTATTTCAAAAAGTGCAATATTTTTCTTCATTATCAATAAAAGGAGTTAGAAGTTAACTTCAAAGAAATAAGGAAATGACAAATTACCTGAAAAGTCACAGTCACATATGCATTCACTGCATCCTAGAGAAGAGGGGCAAGTTAGGTTCACCCACTTTCACGAGTTTCATCAAATACCAGACCTATTCATGGGTGGAAGAGAAAAGGCAAATTTTTTAAAGAAGTATGTTATTAAATGAGGTATTTGCAATTCCTAAGAGTACCAGGTGGGGAGTATGTTTTCTAAACTAGATCTAGGAAGTACAATATGGACTCAATCTGTCCTCCTCCCCTCCAAAGGCTGTTCACTTATTAATGAATTAAAAAACAAACAAACAACAACAAAAAAAGATTAAAAAACAACAACAATTTCACACATACCACCAAAACAGAAAAATAAAACACTAAGGGGTCCCAGATTACTCTCCAGACAGGAACCAGTGGTTCTAGGCTCAACAGTTCAAGCCCAGAATTCATGTTACAAAGGCATCATGAGCATGCCTTACTTCCAAACACAAAAATTTTTGTAACAATAAAACCAAAAACTAGTCCTGATCACTTTTCTAACATACTCAAATTTAACTAGTATTTAAACTGAGTCGGGAGAAGAAAGAAATCCATACTTACGGGCCAAGGGTGAGTGCAGAGCATTTGTCCTTGCCCTCATGCAAGGCTGAGACATTCAGCTGCTAAAGAAATAACTAGTCCTTTGTAGTCAGGCAGTTTATTATTTCCATGGACAGCAATAGCAAGATCCGCAAAGGTGCCAGCTCCCTGTGTCCTCTGCCCCACAAGACAGCACTAAAGCAAAAGGGGTCAGATAACAAGGCAACATGGGTGATAAGGAGCTCTGGTTCTGAGGAACCAGTTTTATTTATTTATTTATTAACATTTATTTATTTATTTGGCCGTGCTGGGTCTTAGTTCCAGCACGCGGGATCTTTGTTGCAGCATGTGGGATCTTTTGAGTTGTGACAAGCGAACTCTTAGTTGTGGCATGTGGGATCTAGTTCCCTGACCAGGGATCAAACCCGGGCCCCCTGCATTGGGAGCATGGAGTCTTAGCCACTGGACCACCAGGGAAGTCCCAGGAACCAGTTTTATACTAAGCAGTTTGAGTATTTCCTGCTAAGCAATTTTATGGCATGCAGCTGTACCCTAAAGTGTGGGGGAGAGAGGAGTTTCAAGGCAGAAGCCCTTATATCTTACCAGAACCTGGGAGGCAGTAAGAAATTGTCTCATAACAGCCTCGAGGAAACATAAAAAGGAGGGTGAGAAATGGCCTTGTAGCAGCTCCTCCCAAGCCTCCCATTCTCTCATGTTCTGAGAGGATTATGGGGCATTTTACCAAGACTTAGGTCTCCTGAGGTGAAGCCTTGTCCATGTGGCCTATATGGATATTTGCAAGGACAATTGCACAGAGCAGTTTCCCTACAACTTCACCCCCTAACCTTTCACATCACCAGTCAAGAACTCTCTTTAGAAACATAGGCCACCCCATCAGATATCCTAGTTATACAAATCCTTTTAATTTGTCCTAGGGAACAGAGATACAACAATCGATTAAACTTAGAGCAATTGCTATAGTCTGTGAATAGGGCTGTAAATAGGTAAAAAGAAATCGGATCGGGTTCGAGAAAGTTGATCTTGTTCTACTGTCTGGCGTGGCAGCTGTTAACTCCTGCAGTCAGCAGCTGCTGGGAAGTTTCTGAGAGGTCTTAGATTAAGATTCCCTATCGGCCAATGGTCAAGTTGGAGGTGACAGTCTGCCTTAAAAACTAGCCAGGCCGCCCGCCCGCGCGTCCCTCGGTCCCCCTGCAGCAAGCAGTCCCTTCGACCGTCCGACCCAGAGGGGCCGGCCGAGCCCGAGGTCTGGGCTCTTGCTCCCTGGCGGAGGGATCCGCGGCGGCTGAGGAGGCGGCGCTGAGCCTAGACGGAAGAGGCAGCTACCGCGGCGGCGACGGCGCCGCCGCATAAAGGGGCCGCCGCCGGGTGATGCGGTGACCTCTGCGGCAGGCTCAGGAGCCGAGTGGGCCACGGCCCCAAGTCCGTCCCGCCGGAGCCGCGCTTCGGAACTCCCCATCTTCTCCTGCCGACCCGCGATCACCGAGGCGGCCTCGCGCGCCCTCTCCCCTTCCCCGTCCCTCCCCTGCCCCTGTTCCCGCCCCGGGGGGCCGCATCCACCCGCCTCCCGCGATGGCTCTGAAGAGAATCCACAAGGAATTGAACGACCTGGCGCGGGACCCCCCCCAGCACCGTGTTCAGCAGGTCCCGTTGGAGATGATATGTTCCATTGGCAAGCTACAATAATGAGGCCAAATGACAGTCCCTATCAGGGTGGAGTATTTTTCTTGACAATTCATTTCCCAACAGATTACCCCTTCAAACCACCTAAGGTTGCATTTACAACAAGACTTTATCATCCAAATATTAACAGTAATGGCAGCATTTGTCTTGATATTCTACGGTCAAAGTGGTCTCCAGCACTGTTTCAGGAGTACTTTTGTCCATCTGTTCTCTGTTTTGTGATCCCAATCCGGATGATCCTTTAGTGCCTGAGATTGCTCGGATCTACAGAACAGATAGAGAAAAGTACAACAGAATAGCTCGGAGGCTTCCCTGGTGGCGCAGTGGTTGAGAGTCCGCCTGCCGATGCAGGGGACACGGGTTCGTGCCCCGTACATGCCGCGGAGCGGCTGGTCCTGTGAGCCATGGCCTCTGGGTCTGCGCATCCGGAGCCTGTGCTCCGCAACGGGAGAGGCCACAGCTGTGAGGGGCCCGCGTACCGCAAAAAAAAAAAAAAAAAAAAGCTCGGGAAGAGACTCAGAAGTATGCGATGTAATTAAAGAAATTATTGGATAACCTCTGCAAATAAAGATAGGGGAACTCTGAAAGAAAGTCCTTTTGATTTCCACTTGACTGCTTTCTATGAGCCCAGGCCTCACCTTCCCCTGTGCACATGTTTACCTGATACAGCAGTGTTGCGTGTTGTACATACTTGGAACAACAAACTAGAAGTACTGTACTTCGGTACCAACATTGCCTCCTAGCAGAGAAGTGTGTGTGTGACAAGCCAGTTCTCCAGGCATAACCTAGGTGTGAGACTAAAAGCTTTCCTTATTGACTTAAATTTGGATAACGGCAGAGTGAGGGGTGATGGGTATGGTGTGTGCTTGGATGGGGAAGGAAAGCTCCACTGACCTGTAGGAGATTGTTTTTTAAGTGAAATCCCATTAAACTCAAAACAGTTATGAAAAGCAAGGTGAAGAACATGAAGCTGTTTCTGTATTCATTTTATTCCGAAGGACTTAACGACTTAGGTGAAAGTTATGACCAATCAGATTAAACTCTACCTACATCCTGTATTTTAAGGTCTAAGTTTAATTGGTCAACATTTAAATGGATTGGAGCTATTAGTAAGTAAAGTGTGATGGGCTTTGTTTCCAACTCTTTTACATCTCCCCACCCTTCAACCTTCGTCCTTCAGCCCCTCTTTCTTCCATATTCTTTGGTTTGTATGTGGTTTCTCAGTTAATACATAGCTAATAGCTCTTATTTTTCTTATGTTTTTAACTGCTTAGGTCTATCTGGATGTAAGGGTGAAAATTCATTCAATGGAAATACTTGTGTATATTTAAAGACCCAATTGCTCCTCTGGAGCTTGTACGTTCAAGAATGATTAATCTGTGTAATAAGCTGATTACTACAGTCATTACATAAACAAACAAACAAACAAACAAACTAGCCAGATGCTCTGCAGATCAGAGCTGAAAGAGATGAATGGCCCCAGTCCCATCCCTCCCCAGCAGTTAAGGTTGTCCTGTGCTAGCTACCACACCCAAGTGCTTGGCATCAGTCCCCACAGCAATCATGTCACCCTTTCGCCAGTTGTCGCCATGTCTTATTCACACCATATGCCCAGACTTGTTCCTAGGTGGCTCAGTAGTTTCTTCCTTATACCACCTAGAACATCTACAGTCCTCTGATATGTGGGCAACACCAGAAGCACTTTAGAGTTGTCGTCTCATATCCATGATCATTATCATCATTATCCATAACCGCCCAAATCTAGCAAGCTTAGCTGGGCAGCAAAAGGACATGGAGTTAGAATCTCCCACCTCCTGGCTCTTCTTTGATACACACAAATTCCAGTATCCCAGTATCCCAGGAGGTAGACTTGGGAGGAAAAGAGTGAATGAGTTAATTACACAGTCCTCGTGCCAAGACCAGCCAGGTCCAGTGCCCCAGACTATGTGAACCCAAATTCCCTTTGCTACTTGACTGCGTAGTTGGCAGTTTGGGTATGTGTGCCAGGCTTCCTTTGTCTCAGGTGCTAGAATCACTGGAGCTTATTTTTAGGCCCAGTTCTGACTTGTAGATGGATTGCTGCCCTGTGCAATAGTATATTCAGGTGGCTATGGTCCTTACCTGGGAAGCTCAGGTCAAATCAGCTTGCTTCCATCGATGTTCATCCTCCAAAAGTCCTTTTCCATAGGCATTCACACAGGTCACAGAGTGCATGGGTCTTGTGCAATCTTATGCCCCGTTTGGCCCCTCTGAGCTGAGACTTGATCATCCAACTTTCCTGCTGCCAAGTACCAGACTACACTGCTAGCCATAAGTCAATGAAAATGCCATGAGTCAATGAAAATGCAACAAGGCATATTTCGGGAGGCATTTTTAGAGCAAACATCACAACTTAAACTGTGCTCAATGAGCAGAGTTCCCTTTTCCATGCATAGTTTTACAGTTTTCTTTAAAGCTGCACAGCTGTACCATTCCAGTACATTCCTGTATAGAGGGCCCCAAGACCACACCCCAGGTTCAATGATTCGCTCGGAGGACTGACAAAATTCAGCACATAGTTGTACGCACAGCTAAGATTCATTACAGTGAAAGGATACAAAACAAAGTCAGCAAACGAAAAAGGCATATGGTGCAAAGCCTAGAGAAGACCAGGCACAAGCTTCCAAGAGTCCTCTCCCAGTAGAGTCACACAGGACAGCTTAATTCCCCCATCAACAAGTTGTGCCAACACATGTGAAATATTACCTCCTGGGGAAGCTCATTAGAGACAGTGTCCAAGGCTTTTATTGGGAGCTGGTCATATAGGCACCTTCTGCCTAACACATACCAAAATTCCAGACTCCCAGGAGGAAAGCAGGTATTTAGCATAAACCACACTGGTTGTACAAACAGTTTAAGTACTATGAACCACTCTCATCAGTTCTGTGAATGGTGGGAACCCTCCCCAAAACACATCCTAGACACCAGGCCAACCTGTAAGCAGGACTTTCCACTGATAAGCAGGCTCTTGGCCCTTGGCCAAGGAATCTTTACAGCAAAAGTATTATCAGTAGGACCTCCTGCAGCAGGATGAGAGCAGCCTGCAGTACTGATCTCAGTTATGCCCTTTCGGGGTCCTTTACTTAGCCAATTAAAACAAGTACCACTAACTATACAGATCTATCTGAAAAAGCCAGTTGATATCATCCTTAAGCTTCTGATTAACTTTTTTTTTTTTTTAACCTAGCCCAAGGCATCAATTCAGGCACAGCCAGAAAGTTGAAGCTGACCTGAAAGCTTTCCAGGGCTGAGGCAGTATGATAGTTGGGGCACACAGACAAGTACAGTCCCAGAGATTGCAAGTGGTAACCATAGAAACAAAGAGTTCACAAATGTTGGGGCATGCCAAGCAGGACATACATTAGTCAGGCAGCACAGGCTATCAGGGCCCCATGTGGCCTTGTACTGTCAGACCTCCCACTCTGGGTTCTCAGTCCAGTCCAAATTATGCAGTTCAGTCCTTGATTTCAGAGGGACTGCCTGAGGCAAGTCAGTTCCAAACAGTTTTACTTGTCTATAACATCAGTTCAACAGCTTCACTAGTGTGGACAACATCTATAGGTGTTCTGCAGGCAAGTGCTGGGGTCACCCCCTGCCATCTCAGTGCTGGTAAGGTGTGAGCCTAGGCTCAGCAACCAGTTTAATTCAGAGAACTCGCAGCTTGAAAGGAACAGTTCTGAAAAACAAAGATCATTAATGCCCTTCCCCCCTGCCTCCCCATCCCCAGGTGCTGGGGTTTTACTTTTTCCTGCATCATTACAAAATCAGTTGTGTCCTGTTCAGCAATGATAACAACATTTTTTCAATTATCCCCTACTCTCATCTAGACCATTCACCTGGAAAAGTTGTATGCAAAAGGCATAAAAGCATTTTCACAGAAAAGCATTTTTGTATAATTTAACCAGAAAGACCCATCATATTCGAAATGGGTCAGAATGAAATCTTAAATTTTTAAAAGATAATTATATTGGGCTTAATAACCTGCCATGCCGTTTGTCCTAATCATTTATCCAGGGAGCAGCCTAGAAAAGATCAGTCCCTTTCCGGGGACAGCTGCATTTAATAATCAAACTGCCTTCCTAAGGTGTGTATACCAGGAAAAAGGTGAGGGGCGTGGAGTCAGGCTATCAGACCGCCATTGCAAACTGCAACTAATTTAGAAAGCTGAATACAAGTCAACAGCAGTGAGAGGACCCTGAAATGGGGTCCAGAGTCTGACTTGTTAGTAGTGGGTGGAGGTGTCACACTCCCTAGCTTTTGCAGGAATCCTATTAGGAATGCATTCAGTCTCTGTATCAGAAATATAGAGCTGCTCAGCAGCTCAATTTCACACGGCCCCATCAGAAATAAGCTCTTTTCTGTGGGCATTTGTGACCCAGATGGTCCAGCCAGCATCCATGATGTTTCCACAATTTAGCCCACAGAGAAGTGTCTTAAATGTGTAACTATTCCAGAACCTAAGTTTTATTTTTTGAGCAGAACTTCGTCAGCTTTTAGTTTGGCACAGTTAGTGCTGAGGCTGAAATAGCCCAGACCAGGTTTCAGCTTAGAGTCAGGTCTAGGCAATTAAGCGTCAGGATTCCAAAAAAGCCAGCAGCTTTTCTTTAGCAGCATATTCAAAGCCCAGATACTACAAGGCCAGAGAGCCATGTTCCAAGTCCAACAGACAAGTGAGGCTTTATGACACCCTTTTTATCTTGTCAGCCTTAGAGTCCAAACAGACCCACCCAAAAATATGCACATCAGGCTGGAAAATCATCAGGCTTTATGGATCAGACATCTGATTTTAGAAAAGCTCATTAGCAACTCAAATCTGCTTTGTAAAACTCCAAAAGTGTATTTCTATCTGGAGAGTGCCTCTCTTTCCATGTTGTTTCATTTTTTTCCAGAAGTTACAATAGGCAAAAAGTATAACAAATATCATCAGTTACAGAGACTGGCTTTGTTTTCAACACTCAAAAAAGAAAAAAAAATTTCAATCCACCCACCAATGGCAAAAAGCAAGTATTTATTTTTGTGTCCCACTAACACTTTTTCTTTGCAGCTTTCCCTGACTGGGATGATCCCTGTAGCATTTATGAAATTATAAGCATATAATATTTTCCATCAATTTTTATCCTACCTCCAGATGCAAAAGCCGCAAAGCACAAAGCTATTTCAACACAGCGCACCCCCCTCAACCTTTAAATGGAAATTTACTCAACCCTCTACCAGTAAATTTAACATTTACAGGATTAACATTAGAGCTACCAAGGAAGCCTCTCAGCTGGAATTGGGGGCAGGAGAGGGAGGATAGGGCTACTGTACCAGTGATGGTAACTAGGCTGAAGAAATGGCCTAGTGTTTTTTTCCCTTTTCCCCCTCTGGTTTGCTCTGCTGCAGCCGTGGGAACTGACCTAACATTTTTTTCCTTCCACTTGGAAAAAAGAGCAATACAAACTTTTAATATTTCTGGGTCATCCAAACTCACCTTTGGGAATTTGGGGGCCCTTCTCCTCCCACATGAAGGAGAGAACAAAATACAAAAAGGCATCACCTTTTCCCCCTCACTTTAGCACATTTTAGCACAGGCTGCACTTTTGCCCCTCGCTTCAGCCAGCACAGCCAGAAACAGCCAGGAGATCCAGCAAGCCAACTCTCCCGGAGTTGGATCTATCATTTTCAAATTCCACAGGTAACTTCTACCTCTCAGAAAATACTGCTGTTTCATCCCGTGAATGACTCAATAGCCAGCATAGTTAGTACTAAAGATGTGTTATCCCTCACTCCTTCACCTTTACTTTTCTCAAGCTGCTTTTGCCATATTTCAGTGAGTCAGAGTTGGGCTAGCAAATCCCATTTCTGACACCAACTGAGTTAGGGGTCCTCAGGACCACCCTCCCCCAAGGTCTGATGATTTACTAGGAGGACGGACAATGTTCAGCATATAGTTGTACTCGCAGCTAAGATTTATTACTGTGAAATGATACAAAACAAGACAGCAGATAGAAAAGGCACATGGAGCAAGCACATTAGAGCCCAAGGCTTTATTGGGGGACTGGTCATGTAGGCACCTTCTGCCTAACACATACCAAAATTCCAGACTCCCAGGAGGAAAGCAGGTATCCAGCATAATCCACACTGGTTGTACAAACATTTTAGGTACAATGAGCCACTCGTATCAGTTCTGTGGATGGTGGGAACCCTCTCCAAATCACATCTCAGACACTGGCAAAAGGCCAACCTTGTAAGCAGAACTTCCTAAGGATAAGCAGGCTCAGATCTGCTATGTTAACTCTTTCCTACACAACCCCATTGACCTTTAACTTAGCTGGCATATCCATGAGGCTTAGGCATCCTTAGGAGCTGTAGTGTACCCAGGCCCCCAAGAAGCCTAAGGTGATAGCATAGATCCTGCATCTGAGATAGCCACATCTTCCTAGTAATTATGTAGCTGTGAGATTCCACTAATGCCCAGTGTGGCAGGTTGAATAACAGCCCCCAGAGATTTCCAGGTTCTAATCCCTGTAACCTATGAGTGTTAATTTATGTGGTAAAAGGGATTTTGCACATGTGATCAAGTTAGGGATCCTGAGATGGGGATTAGCCGTTTGGGCCCTAAATGTAATCACAAGTGTCCTTAACAGAAAGAGGCCAGAGGGAGATTTGACTATAGAAGAGGAAGTAGGAGATGTAATGATGGAAGCAAGAGGCTGAAATGATGTAAGGAAGGGGTCATGAGCCAAGACCCTCCAGAAACTGGAAAACGCAAAGAAACTGATTCTTCCTTAGAACCTCTAGAAGGAGGGCAGCTGTGCCAACACCTTTATTTCAGTCTACTGAAACGCATTTTGGACTTCTAGCTTTCAGAACTGTAAGATAATTTTGTGTTGTTTTAAGCTACTAAGTTTGTGGTACTTTGTTACAGCAGCAATAGAAAAGTAATATACCAAGTTTTACTTCTTTCCTGGATATACCATTTCCATTTCATAATGCATGCTTGCTAGGCAATACCCACTTTGTGGGCATTTTTATTTTTGACCCATTCCAGAATGGGCAGGTCAGAGAATAACATCATGTGCTATTGCTTAGTTAGCTGCTCAGGGTCCACCAGCACTCAACAACAGGCCAATAATTACCCCTCAAATGGAGTATACCAGGCAGTGGTGTTAGAAAAATGCTGTGTCCAAAACCCTAGTGGGCACCACTGCCTAGTGCCACAGATGCAGTCTACTGCAAGTACTGTCAAGCACTGATATTTGAAGCTCAAAAGGCTCATTAGAACTAGCCTGTCGAAATAGGAGGGCAGTCTGTATAGCCTTCTAGATAGTTTCCTTATGTATCTTCTTACTACCACTTCCTTAGTCAGTATAGTTATCTGCTCATCCCCTCTCCTCCCTTCGCCTGGCATCCTGTCCTGCTCTACTGGTATCACATAACTGGGCTGAAAGATCCAGGTGGGCTCCTAGTTGTATACTCATCCCACTAGCACTGTTCAATTTGTGTCATTTCCCCACTGGGAACATTCCTAATAATCAAGAGAAGTATTATACATACGCAACACATCTGTTCCCACAATACATTCAGAGGTATCAGTTACAACCACTTGGGTGTGTGAACTTTTCACTGAATAAAAGATAATACAGACAAGTTTCAAGGGCCACAATGGTATGGCCTCTTTTACCATAGATAAGGTCAACTTTTGGCAGGAGTTACACGTCGGACAGGACATGGTTTTTTCTATGACTGCTGGAGGACTTCAGTGTGGTAAATTCACCTTCATTGTCCCCAAACTTGTTTGTTTGGCAAGAAGCCTCTATATTGTCAGTGTTTACTAGTCACACCTGCTGGCAAGCATCTGCTAACATTGCAATAATGCCATCAAGACAGAAACTTTAGATTTGTCAACCAACAGACACTATTTACACAGGAAACACTTTGGACATCAAAAAGCTTTTCTCTAACACTTTATAAGCATTCATAGCACAAAAAAGTAACGTATCATATAAATTATACATTTTTACAATTAAATTGTAAAAATGGCTCAGAGCCATTAAATTGGCTCAGAGCCTTAATTTTTAATTTGATTTAAACATTGCTTTTAGTCTGATGACAACACTAATGGTGCAGAGTTCTGGAGATATGTTCAAAGCAGCACTTACCTGCAGCTTTTCTTCGGTTCCAGAGTCTCCGAGGCAGCCAGTAGTGTTTTGTCAAATGCAAACTTTAGGTTTTTCTGTGAGAATGCAGAACACTGCATGTATTCGACAGCCTTCAGGTCACAGAACAGCATTTCAGCAGTCTGCGGAGGGAGAGGTTTCTGTGTTCTTGGCAAGCTTCTCGATAATAGAGGGTATCACATTTCTGAGATCAGTTTTGGCTCCAACAAATAAGGAGTCTTCAAACAATGGTGAATTATCTCAGGTACCCACTTTTCTTTCACATTTCCAAATAAGGGCTGAAGACCACTGAAAAAGACTAGAAATATATGTTTGTGGATAGCTGAGGGGTTGTTCTGTCAAATCTTTCTTGTCCTGCAGGATCCAAAAGTCCATAAGTGTATGGCTCTCACCAGTTACTGACTGCATAGTTGTCAGAAACCATGGAACGTATTCAGACATTAACTTTTTGTTGTATAGCATATCAAGACACATCTTACCAGCAACACCATCACTCACAACACAAATTGTCTGCATTGCTGAAATATTTTTTACTCCACTGGAAATATTCCAAATATAATTCGGTACACGGGCCTCTCACTGTTGTGGCCTCTCCCATTGCGGAGCACAGGTTCCGGATGCGCAGGCTCAGCGGCCATGGCTCACGGGCCCTGCCGCTCTGCGGCATGTGGGATCCTCCCGGACCGGGGCACGAACCCATGTCCCCTGCAACAGCAGGCAGACTCTCAACCACTGCACCACAAGGGAAGCCCCCCCTTTCTGCCAACTTCTGCTTGTCATTCATTCCCATCTCACTGCAACATACCAACTAATATCTGTTTTCCCAAACCTCACTCATAGACTACATCTTGAAAATGACTCCATTCTCCGAGGCGTGGAAGAAAGAAGGCCCAACTGACCTCCCTCTCAAGGCAGACAGTTGTTGGTAGATGCCAGCTGGAAACTCAGCTGGGGCTGCTGGCCAGAAGCCTCAGTTCTCCTCCATATGGGTTTATTTGGGATTCCACACAGCAGCAGCTTAAGTCCAAGGAAGAGCATTCAAAGAGGACAGGCTTTGAGGTAGTCTTCCATTGAAGCTAATGCCAAACCTATTCCTTTGATATAAGGATCAGATATGAATTATTTGGTTCAGAAGTGCATGATGCCAGGACAGCTCAAAGAGAAAAATATTGTTTCATAAAATTGTTAAACCTAAATACCAAAGGAAAAGTTATACCTGATTTTGAAACATGTGTTTTAACAACGCAGCCTGAGGAAAGGTGCCAACCAACCTCCACCTTTTAAAGGTGAAGGTGAATGAATTCTTCTGGTCCCAAGATGGGTTGGTAATCAAGACCATGAGGAAAGAACAAACTAAACTGGAGGGTTAAAAGTCTAAAAAATGATGGGGGTCAGTTTAATGTAATTTGTCTTAAGGGCCATAGGGATGACCCATTTTTTACAGGTGGGAGGCCTGCACTACCTTAAGCCTGAGAGATAGCCTACCAGAAAAGAGAAGTGGCAAAAGGCCCGTGGATTTCCACGAATGAGGAAGAGTCCTAAATGACCAGTTGGTGGTGAAGGTCCTCCTGGTGGTGAGATATTTTGGCTGTAGACACTGTAGAAAGTATTGGCCCCAGGAAGGAAAATGAAAAAGCTGGTCACAGGGTCTATAGAATATCCTGGAGGAACTAACTCTAGGGATCGTGGTTTCAGAAAAAGAAGGGCCCAAGAGGTGAGGGACAGGACTGAGTCTGGCACCAAGTGACCTCCGCACGCACCAACACTCCACTGGGCCCCGGCATCCGACCTCCAGAGAACTGCGAGCTTGGGGATCAAAAACCCAGGCAGGAGGGAGGGAGACACAAGAGGGAAGAGATATAGGGATATATGTATATGTATAACTGATTCACTTTGTTATATAGCAGAAACTAACACACCATTGTAAAGCAATTATACTCCAATAAAGATGTTAAAAAAAAAAAAAAAAAAACTTGCCAAAATGTCACCCCCTGCCTCCAAAAGCAGATTAAAGAAGGGAGTGTCCAGAAATCAGGATGAAGAAAACTACTTAGAGAAGCCCCTTCTCCTATCAGTGGACCACCAGGATTTATCTGGGTAATGAAATGATAATAGGCCTTTTTGTCATCTTCTTTTTCTAATTTATCCATTTAAATTTCAGTCAACATTTTAAAAATATCCAATCAGAATGACAGGCGTTTCCAGAAGAATCAGTTTTTTAAATCCTCACCCTTTTACAAATGTGAAAACTGAGGCTCAGTATGGCTACCAAGGAATTCTCCTAAATCATTGAAACTGTAAATCTGGGACCTAAGTCTAAATCAGTTTCTCATTTTATCTTGGCTAACTTCTTAAAGTTCTGTTTAAGGACACGGGGAGGGAGAAGGGTAAGCTGGGAGGAAGTGAGAGAGTAGCATGGACATATATACACTACCAAATGTAAAATAGCTAGTGGGAAGCAGCTGCATAGCACAGGGAGATCAGCTCTGTGCTTTGTGACCACCTAGAGGGGTGGGATAGGGAGTGTGGGAGGGAGACGCCGGAGGGAGGGGATATGGGGTTATATGTATACATATAGCTGATTCACTTTATTATACAGCAGAAACTAACACAACATGGTAAAGCAATTATACTCCAATAAAGATGTTAAAAAACAAAACAAAACAAAAACCCGGCAGACTTGCAGCGTTCGCAGCTCGCTGAACGTGACAGCAGGCATACTGCAGCATACGCGAACACGAACGAAAACTGCCACGTCCCAGTGGTCTCCGCACCTCTTGACTGCCTGGTTCCAGATCCTTCACCTGAACCAGGCGCCGGGAAGGAAGAAAACTTGGGCTTGTGTGTCCCGACCTCGGAGAGGAAGGTAGCAGGACAAAATGAACCAGTATCGAGTATGCCATTTGAAAGATTTTTCCAGGGTGGGGGGTGGGGGAGTAGATTGACAGCGCACGCGCATAAAGAGCTGGATGCCGATCCTCCAGACTGCCCATGGCCTCACGTGACCCAAGGAATGCGAGCACCATTAAGCCGGGCCCAAGCGAGTCACGTGGGTCAACTGACTGCCTAAGCCACTCCGATTCTTCCAGGTCCGCTCCGCGCAGCACAGAAGCTAAATCCACAGCCCGGAAGCTTCTTGCACCTTTGGAGCGGGACTTGGTCGTCACAGAACGGGGAGACACTCAGACAGGAAAGAGGAACTGATGCCGTTACCCGCGGGATGCCTTTAGGGAGAGACCTCTGGAGTCAACGCCCTCCCTTGGAAATAGGTTTCCGTGCCCGCGCGCGGGGCATATGGAGCGGGGACATAAGAGGCGTGGCCTTGGTGCTGCGCTGGATCCGAGAGCTCGCGTCGTGTGAAGGGACTCCCTTAAGGCTCACGGCCCTACAGCCTCTGTCAAGTGGGAAGGTACTGGGCGGGCTTAAAAGCCCTTGCTTAGGCCCCTTAAGCAACGACTGAGTTGTAAGCTTCAGGGAGCACAAGTGCCATGTGTTGGAGGCACCGGTGTGGAGCATCTTCTGTCCCTGCTGGTGTGAGCGTTCAGATGGGAAACCTGAACAGGAACATTCACAGGAATGCTTGGACCGAGCCCATCTTGGGCTGAAATTGAGAAATTTGGAAGTGCAGGTGCACCCTGGTTCCATTCACTGTGTCAAAGGCAGCCTTGTTTTTGTACTTAAACACCCTTCAGGGTGTGCAATTTAGGTCTTCTCTGCTGCCAGAGGCAGGTGGCACAACGTGCAAACGTTCAGCAAAGGTAAATTGGATTTTCTCAACTGCCTGAAAGCACCTCACTGCCAGGCCCAATGGGACTTTCTTCTATAGTGTTCTCAACTAAGAAAGATTAGCCCAGTCCTAATGCTGGTCAGTGGATTTGGGCAGACTCTTAATTGCTGTTTCCTATTTCAAGCTATATTATACTTTGGTGAAAAGACTCAATTTCAGTGCTACAAAACTCTGATTTCAGCTTATTTGAAAACCTAGTGGTTCTAGTCCCAGGTGTTTTCTTTGTTTTGAGGGGCAGTGAGGATAAAAGGAACGTGATATTGATCATTATAAGACAAAAATATTGTTTATACACAAAACTTCTGAATTTGCCCTACACTAGCACACAGTTGGGAATATTCCTAACACAGTATACAATATCAGGCTTTAACTCTACTTAGGAGGCAAAGCGACATGACTGATTAGAGGAGCAGTAATATACATAATGATGCTGACATGGATAAACTGTCTATAATTACTGTCTAGATGACTCATCTCCCATTATCCCTCAAAGCCATTTCATTAGATTTTTCCCGCCATCAATCCACAGATCACTTTCTTCTCCCTGACATGCTTTCTTGACTTCCAGGACACCCATTCTCTTGGTTTTCTCCTACTTCACTTCCTGCTCTTTCTCAGTTTTTTGCTGATTCTCTTTAATATTGCACCTGTTCAGGTGTTCTGTTGATGGACTGCTGATGTTTGGAAGGTTCATAAAATTAAGACACATAATTCATAAACTTTTTTTATTCTGTAATATTAATTTTTCTTGCCCTTATTTAGCATTACTAATTATGTTATTATAATTAATACTTTAATATTACTTAGGTTCTACTGACAGTAATAATCTAAATCAGGGGTCAGCTAACTACAGCCATGGGCCAAATCTGGTTTACCAACTTTTTGTAAATAAAGTTTCATTTCAATATAGCTGTGTCCATTTATTTATGTATTGTTTGTGGCTGGTTTTGAGCTATAACAGCAGAGTTGAGTAGTTGTCCTCGAGACTGACCCACAAAGTTTAAAATACTATTTATTATCTAGAGCTTGGCAGAAAAAGCTTGCCAACCCCTGACCTAAATGACTAAAAATATAAAATGTAATTGTGTTCTAAGTGTATAGATTTTAATATATTTTCCCCAAGTGTAAATTAAATTACTGTAAACATTTTTTACTTATTTTCACACATTTTTAAGAAGTTACTTTTCTTCTAATGTTTTCCGAATTATCTTCCAAAATTAAAAGGCAAAATATGTTATAATTAAAGAATATAAAGATTTTAAGTCAAAATTATTTAGAGTTAAACAATCTTAATTTTTGGCAAATGTAATTAAATCTTACTAAATATTGTTATAAAAATAAAACTAATATGATTTTAGTGTTTGTAGTCCATCCAGTTGCCAATGTTAGTAGTCAGCATCATATTGTGTGTATATTAGGTCTTGACATTCATACAAAGGACTTTAAAGATAATATGAATTGTTTAATATTCTTGTTTCTCAGCCACAGCTGTTGCAGATACTGTGCTAATAACCTAATTCCTGAGTAATTCTGGAACCACTCATTGAAATATAAAGAGAAGCAAGAAATCAATTCTCCACACTGTTAATGTAACTGTGCTATGTAAGAATCCCTTGCATTAATGCTATCTGAAAGGATGTGACAAAGTAATTTGTTACCTTCTCCTACTTAAGTGCTTCTGCTACTCAAAACCTTTCCAGTCTCTGAAGCAATATCCATCTATGACGTTGGCCACGCACAACCGAGGAGGCTTCTTAGCATTTGGACACAATGTCATTTTCTTTTGAGGACACACAGCTAGAGATATGCTGGGGTGTTTATCTCCTGGGGCCTAAAGGGTAGCAGAACATACCACCCCAAAATATGCCACTTTGGCATCAGGATTTTTTTTGCTGAAGACAATTGAGAAAAAGCAGATATAAGGAAAGCTTTCTGCCCTCCCCCTATTTGACTAAAAGCAGGACATAAATTCATTAACATGTTCCCCCTCTTCTCTCTACCAGGAAGGACAAAAGTTAATTACTGGAGACAACTCTAGATGCTTTTTCAGCCCAGAGACAGCACCAGAGGAATCTCCATAACACATCTTACCTTCCATTAGTTCCCCCATATATTTGCCTTCCCACAATTTGCTGCCCTAGAAACTCAAAAGTCTTTTCCTTTGCCTTGTCATTTATCTAAAAATTTATTGTTCTTTTTTTAAGATGCTACATAGGCCGAGTTCTAATACTCTTTTGAGTTTCTCATCTCCGAGTTGCTCCCATGTGTTTGTGTGATGCATACATTAATAAACTATTTTTTAATAAATTTATTATTTATTTATTTATGGTTACATTGGGTCTCCGTTGCTGCACACAGGCTTTCTCTAGTTGCGGCCAGCGGGGGCTACTCTTCGTTGTGGAGCGCCGGCTTCTCACTGCGGTGTCTTCTCTTGTTCTGGAGCACGGGCTCTAGGCACGGGCTCAGTAGTTACGGCACACGGGTGTAGTTGCTCCGTGGCATGTGGGATCCTCCCAGACCAGGGCTCGAACCCGTGTCCCCTGCATTGGCAGGTGGATTCTTAACCACTGCGCCACCAGGGAAGCCCACATAATAAACTCTTTGTTTTTCTCTTAGTCTGTCTTGTCAGTCTAAATACAGGGCCCCAGCCAGAGAACCTAAGATGCCTAGAAGGAAAAGAAAATTTTTTCCTCCCCTATAGACCTTAGCAGTTTAACATGTTTCTGAAATGTGGTGGCCACTACAGTGCAGGGTCCTCTTGCCCAGGTCAAAGAGTAAATACTGCCTTGTTGGGTAACTATGAAAGCCCTAAGCAGGCCACATCCTTTCAACAGACCATGGGGTACAAATGTAACCATGGTAAAAACATGGCCATTGGAAAAAAATGAAAGCCCATATTAACCTCAGCAACTCCCTTACGCTGCTGTTAAAGTCACCCTGTTCTGACTCACAAGCCTCCATGTTTCCTTCTTCTGGGGATGCCAGGAACTATTTGATGACAGGAATCTTCTACTAAATTGTCTACATATATGACTAATTACTTGATGCATTATCACCAAAAGCCTATAGCCTTTAAGAGGGCATACCATAGAAAGGATGCATTTAGAGTACCCAGCTAATTGCCAAAAGAAGGTATGTGCTCCAAAGGAAGACATACCTTCACATTAAATGGACCGAAGACTTCTCCACATATATTTTAATGAATTTAACTCCTTGCTAACTTTTCAGTAATTGGAAATATAATAGTGTAATTCCACACTATTCAAAGGAAGCCTAAATTAAAGGCCAGGGATCGCAGAACTTGAAATAAAGAATCTCAGTCTAGCTGGAGGCACTTAATAAATACTAAATTTAAACGTGTGTAACTGAAAGCACCTTGTTTTAACATGTAAAGTACATAATATAATTTTCCCCTCTAAAAATGGGTGTGGAATGCTACAAATGTATTATAGCTTGTTAAATTAAAAATAAACGTGTGGGGACTTCCCTGGTGGCACAGTGGTTAGGAATCCGCCTGCCAATGCAGGGGACATGCGTTCGAGCCCTGGTCCGGGAGAATCCCACAGGCCGCGGAGCAACTAGGCCCGTGCACCACAACTACTGAGCCTGTGCTCTAGAGCCTGCGAGCCACAACTACTGAGCCCATGTGCTACAACTACTGAAGCCCATGCACCTAGAGCCCATGCTCCACAACAAGAGAAGCCACTGCAATGAGAAGCCTGCGCACCACAATGAAGAGTAGCCCCTGCTCGCCGCAACTAGAGAAAGCCCGCCCGCAGCAACAAAGACCCAACGCAGCTATAAATTAATTAATTAATTAAAAAAAAAAAGATCTTACCTGCCTTGAAGATGGTAGAGCACTAGGCAGAAGAAGCCAGGTTCCTTGAATAAATTCATGGAGTAAGACCCCACCGATCCATGTTAGACTATAATGTGAACAATAAATAAAACTTTATGGTGCTGAGCCCCCTAAAATTTAGGGTTATTTGCAACACTAGTTTGCATGAATATCACACAATTAATTACAAACTTTATAGAATTGTTGTCAGGAGTAAAGAAAAATAATCTTGCCTAAGAACAAAAGCTCCTGATCTAGACAGATGGGTGTCAAATCAATGAGTCCTCTTTTCTCTGATAAATGTTTCATTAATGAATCATATTGGTGCTCTAAAGTATTTATTCCAAGCTAGGGAATTTTGTGTTAAAATACTTGTCAAACTTCAAAAGGTGATTAAATACATTACCAAGGAAATTTTTTTGTAAAGTATTTTAAAAATATAATTATTTATTTGCCGGGTCTTTATTATTTATTTCTTAATTTTTTGCAGTACGCAGGCCTCTCACTGTTGTGGCCTCTCCCGTTGCGGAGCACAGGCTCCGGACACGCAGGCTCAGTGGCCATGGCTCACGGGCCCAGCCACTCCGCGGCATGTGGGATCTTCCCGGACCGGCGCACGAACCCGTGTCCCCTGCATCGGCAGGCAGACTCTCAACCACTGCACCACCAGGGAAGTCCTGTGCCGGGTCTTAATTGTGGCATGTGGGATCTTTAATTGCAGCATGCGAACTCTTAATTGCAGCATGTGGAATCTAGTTCCCTGACCAAGGATCAAACCCAGGGCCCCTGCATTGGGAGCTTGGAGTCTTAGCCACCAGTCTTAGCTTGGAGTCTTAGTCTTAGTCTGAACCAAGAAAATTTAATATTTTGCTTTAATTTAAAAAATTAATTGTGTATGTTTCTCTGTTGTGATGAATACTGTTTATACACAAAATTGGGAGTTGAGGGCATAGCTTATTTGATTGATTCCATGCAAGAATTTGGATTCCTGATATAATATGGAATTGCTAAAAGTTTAAATAAATGTAGTGTAAAACATGAAGTTTCAGTTGAAACGTAGTAAAGTTAGAGTGTAACTAAAATACCTCATATATTTTAGGAATTTGCTCTAGTAAAACTCAAGAATAAAACTACCCTAGTGGGTTTTTTTTTAAGAGTTAAAAAAATTAAATTTTGGCTGCATTGGGTCTTTGCTGCATGTGGGCTTTCTCTAGTTGCGGCGAGCGGGGTCTACTCTCCATTGTGGTGCATGGGCTTCTCATTGCGGTGGCTTGTCTTGTGGAGCACGGGCTCTAGGCACGCGGGCTTCAGTAGCTGTGGCACTCAAGCTCTAGAGCACAGGCTCAGTAGTTGTGGCACACAGGCTTAGTTGCTCTGTGGCATGTGCGATCTTCCCAGACCAGGGCTCGAACCCGTCTCCCCTGCATTGGCAGGTGGATTCTTTTTTTTTTTTTAACATCTTTATTGGAGTATAATTGCTTTACAATGTTGTGTTAGTTTCTGCTGTATAACAAAGTGAATCAGCTATATGTGTACATATATCCTTATATCCCCTCCCTCTGGCGTCTCCCTCCCACCCTCCCTATCCCACCCCTCTAGGTGGTCACAAAGCACTGAGCTCATCTCCCTGTGCTAGCGGCTGCTTCCCACTAGCTATCTGTTTTACATTTGGTAGTGTACATATGTCGATACTACTCTCTTACTTCATCCCAGCTTACCCTTCCCCCTCCCCGTGTCCTCAAGTCCATTCTCTAGTCTGCATCTTTATTTCTGTCCTGGCAGGTGGATTCTTAACCACTGCGCCACCAGGTTAAGTCCCAAGGTTTTTTGTTTGTTTGTTTTGATTTTTGATGTGGACCATTTTTAAAGTTTTTATTGAATTTGTTACAATATTGCTTCTGTTTTATGTTTTGGGTTTTTGGCCACGAGGCATGTGGGATCTTAGCTCCCTGACCAGGGACTGAGCCTGCCCCTCCTGCATGGGAAGATGAAGTCTTAACCACTGGACCGCCAGGGAAGTCCCTGGTTTGTTTTTTTTTTTTAATCATTACTCTGCACTGTTATTTATTTAGTTATTTATTTGGCCACACCACACAGCTTGTGAGATCTTTGTTCCCTGACCAGGGATCAAACCCGGGCCCTCAGCAGTGAAAGCACTGAGTCTTAACCACTGGACCACCAGGGAATTCCCCACCCTAGTGTTTTTAACTTAGAATTTTGAGTATTTTGGTTCAGGTCTCAAGAGTACAATTTGTTTTAAGGAAGTGGCCCTGCAGACCGATGTGGGGGGTTGGGTTTCCCTTTCATGCAGTGATTTCCAAATGAAGCTGATTAGGCCTAACAGTTTATGAAAGTAGTAAATGTGGAGTTGCAAGCCTTCCCCTGAATTCCAAAAAGCTTACTAGGCACTGTGGTTTAGATGAAAGTGCATGGCCTGTGAGTATGACATATGTGGGTTCTTTATCCAGCTTGCTCTTTGATATAAAGCCCAGTTACTTCACCTCAATTTCTCATCTGTAAAATGGTGTTAGAAAAACTTAAGTCTTGTTTTTTGTTTTGGCCATACTGTGTGGCTTGTGGGATCTTAGTTCCCAGACCAGGGATCAAATCCGGGCCCTTGGCAGTGAAAGTGCAGAGTCCTAACCACTGGACTGCCAGGGAATTCCCCTTAACTCAAGTTTTAATTGTTAATTATACCTCGATAAAGGTGAGGGGAAAAATAGAGGACTGTTTTAAGACTTACATGAGACAATGTTTGTAGAGTCGGGAACACTGATGATACACAATAAATGGTTCTTCTCTCCTTGCCCTCTCTGCAATAAAAACTACTGGTAACATTTACTAACAATAGGATGGAGAAGGTAGCCTGCATATTATTTTTATTTTTTAATTGCTATTACATCAGTTCAGTATAGGATCGTTTCTTTTAGAAATATTTATCCAAAGTTTTGTTTTGGCAGTATTATATGTATGCAGTTAAACAGATGAGAAACACAATTCTTTTCGTATTGTGTTTCTTTTGGTAACCAAATTATCTTAAAGTCTGGTGCATAATGATAAAACATAAAACTGTCCTTCAGATACAGAACCACAGGATTGGTATGTCAGGGCATATTCTCAGAAATGAACACTAGATGGCAGCTTTCAGACAAGATTGTCTGGGTCAACCGCCCACTTTTGTTTTCCCCTCCTGACAAAACCCAAGCCAAGTCTTTTCCGAGTTTTTCTTACCCAGTGGATCCCGCTTCCCCAGGGACTCTCCCACTTGCCTCCATCAGGACAATAGTTACTAACCTAGAAAAGAAAGCATCTGTAGAGGCTGCTAGAGAGAGAAGATTAAATTTAAAAGAGAGAAACCCAACAAAAAACTAACCTGCAAGCCTTTCCCTCTATTATATTTTATTTTCCTTTTAAAATAATAAACACAAAGTGATTTCATCTTTGTGGTGATTGAGAGGGTGGTGCAGGGGGAGTTGGGAATCTTCTTGAATCAATTCTCAAGAACTCATTATGTTGTTCTTTATAACAGCAAGTAAGTTTTTTTTAGCTTGTTCTTTTTCTTTTTTAAAAAAAAACCTCTCTACTCTCTGCCTATTTTTCTTTCATTCATGCCTTAAAGTATTTATTAAGTTATTTACAGTGTACAACTTGGTACTTACATCAGCTTGGTGCTGAAGGTGGGAGATGAGAAAGTATATTTGGATAAGGTCAACCCTCTACCCTTCAGACCACTGCAGTCATAGGGGAAATAAGACAGCGACATAAATGTCAGAGTAAGGTACAATTTCTGGCAGGCACACTTTTGGTACCACAGCACAAATGAAGTCATATCAAGTGGCATTCTCTTTGTAATCAACAGATTTGTCCTTCTCTTAGGTACATTCAGAAGTTCTACTCAGCTCAGTGTGGCTAGCTCATCCTGGTTCTCTACTTTCTATAGCAACTGCTCTATTTTCCAAAGTCTAAATTTTTTTCCCCAGCACTTGACAGAGCTCACACTGATGGTCTCTTTAATGATTTTTGCTTCATTAATACTGTGGTCTGGACTTCCCTGGTGGTGCAGTGGTTAAGAATCCACCTACCAATGCAGGGGACACGGCTTCAATCACTGGTCCAGGAAGATCCCACATGCCATGGAGCAACTAAGTCCGTGCGCCACAACTACTGAAGCCCACGCGCCTAGAGCCCCTGATCCACAATAAGAGAAGCCACCACAATGAGAAGCCCGTGCAGCGCAACAAAGAGTAGCCCCCGGTCGCCGCAACTAGAGAAAATCCGGTGCAGCAATGAAGACCCACTGCAGCCAGAATAAATAAATTAATTAAATTAAATAAATTTATTTAAAAAAATACTATGGTCTGAATGTTTATGTCCCCCTCCCCAAAATTCATATTTTGAAATCCCAGTGTCTAATGTGATGGTATTAGGATGGGGAGCCCTTGGGAGGGTAAAGCCCTCAAGAAGGGTGGAAGATTAATGCTGTTATAAACGAGACCCCAGAGGGTTTGCCTACCACTTCAACTATGTGAGGACACAGCAAGAAGGCACAGCTATGAACCAGGCAACCATGCTGGCGCCTTGATCTTGGACTTCCCAACCTCCAGAACAGTGAGAAATAAAGTTCTGTTGTTTATAAGCTAGCCAGTCTGTGGCATTTTATTATGGCAGCCCGAATGGACGAAGACAATTAATGACCCTTTCTGTTTCTGCAAATTGTACTGATTTCTTACGTTTTATCTTCTCAGAAACTTGTAACATTTTTCAGATTTCTTCACTAGTTCTTTCTCAAAGTCCATCTTAAATTCATTTACCTCTGCCTTTTGCCTACTTTCTTAGAGCCCTGATCATAATTTTAAACCCAGCCTTCTTAACAGTAAGTTGTATTCTGAAGTGACCATGAATCAAAAGATTCCTCAGCTCCTGTTATCTTCCGTTAATGTTTGGACACATCCTTAGGAATTTCTGTTCTTTTTTTTTTCTTTTCTTTCAAGTGAGGCTTATTTTCAACAACTTGAGACTTCATTATCTTGTATATTCTACTTTTTTATAGAAAGGAACTTTCTCTAGACTAAAATAATACATGCACCAACCCATAACAAGGCCATAATAATGACAGGCTTCAAGGCCACTCTGTGAATGTCAGGCCTCACTGTTAAGTGCTACAGGAAGCTCAGCCTGAGTTGACTGTTTTCTTCTTGGGGATTTTTCACCTGACCTAACTTCCTGTGTAGGTGCCCTAGTGGCTGAAGACTCCTTAACGCTCAATTTGGGGTATGTTCCTTTGACAATGAGTTCTAACATGGAACGCCCTTTCCCTCCCTGCACTGTTTGACCCAGAAAAAGAGTTCCAGAACTGCTATTCCTGTGAGGGTTCTGGGTCAAAGGCGAAGAGGCAGGCAGCAAGAAGAGGGGCAGCCTAGCTTTGTGGGGTACAGCCCACTTCTTTGATCTCTGAGTGCCATGCCCTCCCTCCCTCGCCTCCACCTCTCCTCCACCTCGAATGGCCTACAGCCTCCTCCCAAGTTCCTGCAACTCCCCTGCTTCCCTCCATCTCTACCGCCAGAGCACACCCACTCCTCGGGCCTGGGGCTGTGTGCCTAAACTTCCCTCATGGACAACAGAGATAGAGATAGCTTTACTGGGGGAAAAAACACCTTATTTTTAGTAGAATAGAAACTGGGAGACCTTGGTTTTTCTCTATCCAGAACCAATTTACTTTGCTGTTATTTCCTGCTTCTTGCTTTTCTCGTCTATCTATGTGTTGGTTGGAAGAAGTTCAATCTGTAGTTTTGCGTGTGTTAACATAGTTGATTTCTTCCCAATTGGAAATGAGTCTATAGCATTTACTTACCTAATGTGAAATATAACACACATACTGAAAACTACATAAAACATTACACTATTTAAATAATCATAAAACAAAAAAAAGAAATAATCATAAAACAAAACCCCTTAAACACTATCCACAACTATACTAGTTTTGTAATAACCCCACAACTGCCATCCTCCCTCTAAGATCACAACCCTCTCTCCTCCAGAGATAAATTCCACTCTGATTTCCTTAGGAATCACTTTTTTGCTTTACTTTCCCCCCTCCCCCTTTTTAGTATCATTACCTCAGTGTGCCTGCCTAGCAGTGCACTTTGGTTTTGACCGTTATAGAGGGTTACGTACGTAGATTTATACTCTACGTATTTTATTTGTGCTTTGCCTCTTTCCCTCAACATCGTGATATTTATCCATGTTGCATTTACCTGTAATTTGTTCCTATTCATTGATAAACGGCTTTCTATTGTATGAATATAGCACACTCTTCTCATGTTCACAGATAACGGGACTGTTTTTATCTGGGGCTCTCAGGGACATTCTTGTCCACATATCCTAGAGTACAGGTGCTTATGTATCACTTGTGGATTTTGTTAAGATGCAGAGTCTGGTTCAGAAGGTCTGCAGTGGGGCCCATAAATTTATATTTCTAACAAATTACTGAGTGATGCTCAATGTTTAGCTGGGAGTGAATGTGCTAGGTCATAGGGTATCTGGATCTTCAATTTTCTAGACAACATGAAACTGTTTGGAAAGTTGTTGCATCTATTTACACTTTCTTCAGCGGTGTTTGAGTGTTTCTGTTGCTCATCATACATGCCAGTGTTGGTTATTGTCAGATTCTTAATATTTGTCAACCAGAGGGGTGATTTAAACTTGCATTTTTCTGGATATTTATGAGATTGAATGTCTTTTTAAAATTTATTTTATCCAAAGAAATCCATTTGGATTTCTTCTTTTTGGAAAATGTTTGAGGTTCCCCTCACCACCCATTTTATTTGTCTTTTTCTCACGGAAAAAACTGCTGTCCCTTTGACCACTGCTCGGGAGGAAAAACTTTTCCTCCAACCTCTTAAATTCAAAAGGGAGACCTGGGCTTCCCTGGTGGCGCAGTGGTTGAGAGTCCGCCTGCCGATGCAGGGGACGCGGGTTTGTGCTGAGGTCCGGGATGATCCCACGTGCTGCGGAGCGGCTGGGCCCGTGAGCCATGGCCGCTGAGCCTGCGCGTCCGGAGCCTGTGCTCCGCAACGGGAGAGGCCACAGCAGTGAGAGGCCCGCGTACCGGAAAAAAAAAAAAAAAAAAAAAAGGGAGACCTGATAGTTAAACTGACAAAAGACCATTACCAAGAGTAAAAGGTTTATTCATATGTATATGGAGCTAACTAAGGAGGTAGCTTATATACCTAACTAGTAGGGAAAAGGGACTGGGGAGAACTTCTATACCTAACTTAGTAGGGAAAAGGGACTGGGGAGAAATTATATACCTAACTTAATAGGGCTTATATGCCTAACTTAGTAGGGAAAAGGGACTGGGGAGAACCGGCTTCTATGGGAAGAACAAATAGGTTTCTTTAGGGAAGACAAATGGGTTTTTAGAAGAACAAATGGGGAAGAAAGTTTGTGATAATATTTGTTTATGCTGGTGTGAGTGGTCTTTCCTTCTTCTTTATGGCCATGAAACCCCTGGGAGAGGGATTTATAGTGGTTCACTCTTGGTCTCTCTCCTGGGAGTAGACCCACGATGAAGAGGGAATTTTTGGCAGCCTTATCTCCCAGAAGTTTCTGCTTTTAGTCAAATAAGGGAAGCTCTAAGAAGGCTTCTTTCTGCACCCATTGATTGTCAAAAGCCTTCAACTTAAAATAATGTTCATACTAATTCTGGGCTTCTGAATATGTCCCTACACCATCATGTAAATTTCTAAGTACTTTTTTCTTCTTGAGGTTTCTAACTGATGACCTATCAAGCTATAATTAACCACTTGCTTGCTACTGGAGAAATTTAGCTTTATTTTTGGACCTTTTATATTAACGATGCTTCCAAAGGTACTCAATTTGTATTGTTTTATTTATCTTACTAATTTATTAAAAAGAAAGGATTTCTGGTGTCCATTTTCAGCAGAATTAAATACCAGAGAGGTAAGCATTTGTACTTTAGCTGACTTGTTAGAGATGCTTTTCAGCAGTCTAAGCAAGAATGAACCTTTTAGAGACACTGTGTTGTTTTGGGGGATACAGTTCTTACCTTTCTGACAAGAGGACTCTTGAAGTTGATTTAACTTGGTGAAATTAAGGGCAAATCATCAGAACTTTTGTCTTTCCATTTCCCTACCAATTTCTCTTGTTCTAGGGGAAACAAAACAAATAAAATTAGGATAATGATATCATTTTTCCCTAAGCTTTACAGTTCTTCTAGAATTTTTAGAACCCACTAAGGTTCTCTTTCTCTCTCATTTGTTTGTTTCCTTTTGCCAAATACCTCCCCGCCCCCTTTGTTTTCCATGTCTGACAGAAGCCCAGAGTGAAATATGCTCCATCACAGCAAATGAATTAACCTTGGCAGAAAATTTTCCTTTCAAATTTTCCTAACCATCTTGACATTTATCCCTGCTGCAAGTCCTTTTAATATGACGTAAAATGTATATTAAAAACTAATGAGGGCTTCTCTGGTGGCGCAGTGGTTGAGGGTCCGCCTGCCAATGCAGGGGACACGGGTTCGTGCCCTGGTCCGGGAAGATCCCACATGCCACAGAGCGGCTGGGCCCGTGAGCCATGGCCGCTGAGCCTGCGTGTCCGGAGCCTGTGCTCCACAACAGGAGAGGCCACGGCAGTGAGAGGCCCACGTACTGCAAAAACAAAACAAAACAAAACAAAAAAAACTAATGAATAAAACAAACCAATAGGAAAGCGAGCAAGGATTTGCAATATGTTCCCAGAAAAGAAAATATAAATGGCTCCTAAATATAAGATGCTCATCTCCTAACAGAAATGAAAATTAAAGCTATTATGTGATACAATGACAATCTTTATCAAATCGTCAAAGACAAAAAAATATGCTAGGGACTTCCCTGGTGGTGCAGTGGTTGAGAATCCGCCTGCCAGTGCAGGGGACACAGGTTCAAGCCCTGGTCTGGGAAGATCCCACATGCTGTGGAGCAACTAAGCCCATGCGCCACAACTACTGAGTCCACGTGCCACAACTACCGAAGCCTGCGAGCCTAGAGCCCGAGCTCTGCAACAAGAGAAGCCACCGCAATGAGAAGCCTGCACGGTGCAACCAAGAGTAGCCCCCACTCACTGCAACTAGAGAAAGCCTGTGTGCAGCAACGAAGACCCAACAACAAAGACCCAATGCAGCCATAAATAAATAAATTAATTAAAAAAAATAAGTATGCTAATATCTTGTTGATGAGTTTATGGGGAATATATATTCATTGCTCGTGGAAGTTAAACTAGTACAATGCTTACAGAAGTTAAATTAGTACAATCCTTACAGAAGGCAGTGTGACACTTGTCTATCAACGTCTTAAATGCATATAACTTTTGACAAAGAAACTAACTTCTAGAAATTTATATCATCATACACTTGCACAATTACAAAACAGTTTATTTTTCATTACAGCATTATTTATAATAGTCAGAAGACTGGAAAGATCCCAAATGCCCATCAATAGGAAACTTGTTAAAAAATGTTATAGGATATATGTACCATGGAATACTATACAACTCTACAAAAAAAAGGATAATACTATATACTCATATGGATAACAAAAATGTTTTTAAATGAAAAAAGCAGGATACAGGGACTTCCCTGGTGGTGCAGTGGTTAAGGATCCGCCTGCCAATGCAGGGGACATGGGTTGGAGCCCTGGTCTGGGAAGATTCCACATGCCACGGAGCAACTAACCCCATGCACCACAATTACTGAGCCCACATGCCACAACTACTGAAGCCTGCACGCCTAGGGCCCATGCTCCACAACAAGAGAAGCCACCGCAATGAGAAGCCCGCGCACTGCAACGAAGAGCAGCCCCCAGTCACCGCAACTAGAGAAAGCACGCACGCAGCAACGAAGACCCAAAGCAGCCAAAACAAAAAACAAACAAAAACAAACCAGGATACAGAACATTGTATAAAATAGTTTACTGTTTGTGTAAAAAAAAGAAAGAAAATAAGTGTATTTGTATTTCCTCCCAACTAGTTGTCTTTGGGATAGAGTGCATTTGGAACAGAGCAAATAGGTTGCAAGGATGTGAAACAGATTTTTCACTATATACTTTTTTACATTTCAATATTTGAATCACATGACTATAAAACATTTTACCAAACAGGTTAAAAATGGATTGAATTTTTAAAAATCACTGAAACTCTTACCTTTAGTAGCAGAAGTTTTGAGAGTAATTCCTTAGAATTAAGTTTGCTTAACTATGAAGAAAAAGGAGATCCATTTATAACAACTCCCGATAATGTGATAAGTGCACTGAATGCTTTATTCCATGGTTCAGAGTGAAAGAACATTGTTTTGAACTGCAGACCTACCAAGAGCATTAACACAGGGCTACCAACATGTGCACTGGACAGATAAATCATATATTTTATCTTTAAACCTGACATAGAGGAGTCATTCATTCATTCAATAAAAACATATTTCACAATGTGCTAGACTGGATCATAAAAGTGTTTTCAACAAGCTAAACTTAAAAGACAAACAGGCAGCTATTTGTTTTATTTTTAAGCATTTAAAAGTATTACTTTTTCATGACATTTGAAATGATCAGACAGCCTCATCTTTATTTGCTAAAACAGGAATTTCGCTGTTGCATGTCTGGTGCAGAGACAACTTCACTTTAAAATAGTCTTCTTACTACTAATAAAAAATACTGTTCTTGTAAGGATCAGGTTTGAATTGTTTGGTAATACCAAGGTAGTACAAAGAAAAAAAAAGTTTTAATAAAACAGCACACCTAAATAACCAGAGGAAAATACTTTTGAGATTTTGGAAGCATTTGTTTTGATACAGTAGCCAGATAATCTTATGTCAAATATCATAAGAGGAGCGGATGGGAGATGCAAGGTCCAGCAGTATAAGTGTCTACAGACGGTAGTAGTGGACTGTAATGGTGGATTAGTCCTACTACCATGGTGTGGGGATGGAAATAAAGGAGGAGGAAGGTATGTTTTGAACTGGGGAGCTAAATATCTTAAAAACCCAGGTCAATTTATATTTATACTTTATATACCCATAAGGGCCATGGCGCAGGTCCAGTACCGGTGGGAGGTCAGCTTAGAGTTAAGCCTCGGGGGATGTATAGGCTAATGGTCAGAAATCCAGAAAAAGGTCGTGTAAGGCCGGAAACCCCTTAGCGGAGGAGAGGGAGACGATGATTCTCCTAAGGATGAGAATAAGCTCCTAGGACACCGGCTCACTCCCAGGAAGTCCCAAGGGAGAGAGAAGGTGACGGTGACGTGGCCGCATCATGAGTCACTAGGACGCACGCTCCTCACTCCAGCTCTCTCGAGAGCACGTTACACAAGACAGAATCCCCGGGAGGGCCGCTGGCCTGTGGCACTCTTCCCCAACCCTCGGGATGGCGATCACGACAGTCTCAACAGATGAGGGCGAAGACCTCTTGTCCCGACTCCCCTGACCTCCGGTTCCCCGATCACCTTCTCCCCCAGAGCCCAAGAGGGGCAGACAAGCGGACACACATCTCTGGACCCGGGAGGAAGAAATGGTGAAGTGTGGCTCGGGGGACAACGCAGTAGGCAGTCGTGTGTTGCGCATGCGGCAAAAGAAGGGGACCAAAGCCGCCGCGGAGGCAAAGACACACAGCTGAGCCAGCCATCTGTCACGTGATCCCTCGGTGGCGGGGAACGTTAGTAGGCAGTAGTAGCCCTTAGACCGTCACGTGAGCCTCTGATGGGTCGCAGGCTCCGGATCAGCTTCCATTACCTTTAGCTGCACCTAAACTGGCGCCGTCCTCTCGCATCTCCTTGCTTCCGGGAGATGGGACGCCCCCCTCTTCATAAATAGGAAAGAAGTTTGAGCAGGCGGGAGGAACAGGTGCACAGAGCACCGAGCGAAAGTCCGCACCGACGCTCTAAGACCAGAGAGTAGCCATGCGTGTCCCATGATACAATAGGCTCCGTTGCGGTCCTGAGGGGACGCTGCCGCGTGGTGACGTCAGAACGCGGCTTCCGGGGCAAGGGTGGTCGCGGCCCGGCTGCGCCCCGAGTGGTTTCCCGGTTTCTCCCTTGGCCCGTAGTGACCGCACCTTGAGCGCGTTTGCTTCAGTTCTGTGGCGCGAGCACAACGCAGTCTGCTTCCCGGAATGGAAAAGTCCTGAGGAGGAACCTCTTTGTCCATGTGAAGGAAAACAGTTTAAAAACAAATTGAAAGAGTAGTCCAGAGCCTTCCCACAAAGAAGACTCCAGGCCACCCAGGCTTTCTTGGCAAGTTAAACCAAACATTATGAGGAAAACATAATTCCCGTTTTTTTTTTTCTGCTTTCTGTTGTGTTAGTTTCGGGTGTACAGCAAAGTGAATCAGTTATACATACACATATATCTATCCTTTTTCAGATTCTTTTCCATTATAGGTTATTATAAGATATTGAATGTAGTTCCCAGTGCTATAGAGTAGGTACTTGTTGTTTATCTATTTTATGTATAGTAGTGTGTATATGTTAATCCCAAACTAATTTATCCCCTCCCCCATCCCCTTTGGTAACCATAAATTTGTTATAACCATAATTCCCTTATTAATCAAATACAATACTTCTAGAAAAATGGGGAAGGGAAGGCAAAAACAGGGAACACTTCAACTTTTTATGAGGGTTAGTATAACCCTGATAGGAAAACCTGACAAGGAGAGCAAATAGAAGGAAAATGGTATTTACAGTTTTACTCATGAATGTAGGTGCAAAAACTGGTAAGCAAAATATTAGCCAAATTTACTTTTATATAAGGAGAATAAGACGTTTTGAGCACATTGTTGTTTTAACACCAGAATTCAAAGTATTAATTGATTAATGGAAAGAATATGATTATCTCAATAATTGTAGCATAAATGATTAAATCAAATACTTATTCATGATAAATGTTCATGGAAAACCAGTGATGGAAGGGAAATTAATCTAATAAAGGGTATCTGCAATGAACCGTATACATCCTACTTAATGGCAAAACGTTTAAAGCTTTATATTCCTTACAGTGTTCTGTTGACGAACCTGGGACCTTAGACTCTATAGTGTTTCCGCTCAGCCTGGATTTTGTTGATTCCATATACATGGAGCATTTCAGCATGTTTGTCTGTCCTCTCTGTCCCTGTCCTGCTAATTGGAGCTGGATTATTTTATTTCTTGAAACATAGTAGTCATAGTTGTTTTGTAATCTGTATCAGTTGTTTTGTAATCTGTATCATGATAGTTCTAGTGTCTGAATTATTTTCAGGTTCCTTTCTGCTGCCTGATATATGTGCTGTGTATGGTCCGTGGTGTCTAGTTTCTTTGTGTCTTCACTTTTTAACCTTGATAAACGATTTGTGAGAAAAAAGTATTTGTGGCTGCTTTCAAAGAGGATTTTTGTTTGTTCCTGCTGGGTGCCTTGAGGCCTTCTCAATTAGAGACCAGTTTTCATGGGTGGAGTTTCCTTGGGCCATTGCTAACCCAGGCTACAAATCTGAGCAAGAGCTGCCCAATGGCTGCCCATCTGTTCAAAGATGGGAGTTTTTTTTTTAACTATCTTTTCTTTCTCCTATGTAAAAGCAAACTTTTTTTTTTTTGTCAATATAAAAGCAAACTTTCCTAAAATTCTAGGGTACTGGTTCCTACTTCCCCTTAGAGTATAGCCTGTGAAATCTCAGCTTAAAATGGGGAGAATCACATTATACCATTTTCACGTTGGGTAGCCCTGGACCTTGTCTGCTCATTCCATGCCCAGTGAAGCAACTAAAAAAAAAAAAAAGCTACATGTTCTCTGACTAGAAAATGTCCTCAGGGCAAGAATAGCTTTTGTGCTCTGGTGCTCCCCATTTGCTTCTTTCGGTTTCTGCCTTCTCTTAGCTTTGGGCCTAATAGTTCCTTACCTTCTTTCAGTAATTTGATGCTTTTGAGATTATTTTTTTATAGTTTATCCAACATCTTTAGTCATTATCAGTGGGCATGTTAGTTTGAATAACCTAACCCATCATAACTGGAAATAGAAATTTCATTATTTTCTTTAGTTTCTTCCTTTTATCTCTCTCTCTCTCTCTCTCTTTTTTTTTAAATCTTTGGCCATGCCACGCATCATGCAGGATCTTAGTTTCCCAACCAAGGATAGAACTTGCGTCCCCTGTAGTGGAAGTGTGGAGTCTTAATGACTGGACCACCAGGGAAGTCCCTCTCGCTTTTTATATCTCAAGACACCTTGCTAAATGTTACATTCTTGCATCACACTATTATATTTTTCCTTAACTGTGTGCTTTGTAGGCCATTGCTCCATTTTCTTCTAACATTGAATTTTGATATGGAGATTGCTAAAGCCAGCCTGATTTTCTCTATCCTTTATAGCTGACATGCTCCTTTTCTATGTATAAACCACTTTTTCAGGGTCAGACTTGGAGAAAATTTACTATAGTGAGTCTCTTAGCTATTGAGTACCTCCTACTGCAAGATAGGTAGGCAAAGAATAACCTCTAACTTCCAAAGAGCATGCAGGATATCAGCTTAATTTCTTTTGTTCTAGTTTTATGTATTTCACACACATAGATTTATGACTGAAGATGGAAATATGGATAATTGTGGACATACATTATTTTTATTGGAAGCCTACTACGTGCTAGTATTTGTGCTATGTGCTTGATTTATAGCTTTGAACATAAGACATACATCCTTCATCATATTCAATTCAAAGAGCTAGATATTCAAGAATAACCAAACAACTATTATTTAGAGTTGTGATAAGTGCAGCCAGGACAAAGTACAGGGTGTTATGAAAGCATAAAACAAAGACCTAACCTAGTTTAGAAGATTTGGGTAAGTTTCAGTGAATAAGTCACAAATTAATTAGAGACCTGAAGGATAAGGAGGAATTGGTCAAGTGAAAAGTTGTGCAGTGAACCTGTGGGCAGAGGGGATTATGTGTAAAGGGCCCGAGGTTGAACAAAGCTTGATGACTTCTAGGAACTGAAGAAAAGTTACCACTACAGCAGCATTATGAACAAAGAGGAGAATTGCCAATGAGTGTGGAAAGTCAAAGCCCAGGTCATAGAGGCTTTGTGGACAACGTTAAGGAATTGTGACTTCATCCTGATAGTAAAGAGAATTATTAGAAGTTTTTTAAGCTAGAAAAAGATTTGGTCATATTTTTGTTTTTATAATACAGAATTATTCTAGCTGCAAATGGAGAATGGGCGTGGACACAAGTAGAAATGAAGGCTCCAGTTAGCAGATGATTGTAGGAGTCCAAGAAAAGACAAAGATGTTTTGAACTCTTGTGGTGATAATAAAGATCTAAGGGGCTTCCCTGGTGGCGCAGTGGTTGAGAGTCCACCTGCCGATGCAGGGGACGCGGGTTCGTGCCCCGGTCCGGGAAGATCCCACATGCCGCAGAGCGGCTGGGCCCGTGAGCCATGGCCGCTGAGCCTGCGCGTCCGGAGCCTGTGCTCCGCAACGGGAGAGGCCATGGCAGTGAGAGGCCTGCGTACTGCAAAAAATAAAATAAAATAAAATAAAAAATAAAAAGATCTAAGGAAGTGTATTCACAAAATATTTAGAAGGATCCTTGGGGTATGGGGATGTATTAGATGTAATGAGATGATCAAGAGTGCTGCCAAGCTTTTCTGAAGGAATTCCTCTCATTTCTCCCAGGAAAGCAAAGATTTATATTCTCCTTCTGAAATAAGGCTTTACTATTCAGAAAGTGGTAAACATTGAAAGTTAGGTCAATATGATACTTAATAGAGGCAAACACAAAGAGTCACAGGAGGAAAGAGAAGGAAATTCCTGTAAAAGGAGCTAAGTAAAAGCTGTACAGCTTTGGGGGCTCTTAGGGAAATCAGAGGAGTTAAAGGAGTTCCAGTTGGGGACCTGCTTTTTGGACTCAGTCCCTGCCTGCACTCCCACATGCCTTCCCTTACCCTTCACGGGCCCCAAGTGTCATCCTGGTTTCTGGGATCTAGCCTCCATGCTCTGGCTCTCACCAGTGTCCCCTGTGTGGCTCAGATACTTTCCAGCCTTTGGATTGGGCCCTATCTAGTTCCAGCCTCTGAGGCTAAAGCACAGTGACCCTCTACCGTCGTTAGACAAAACTTGGTTTCCTGGTTTATAGCTACCAGTTATTGAACATCCACTCTATAGCATTCTCTTTACTCTACATGGAAGCTACATGATGTCATTTAATCCTGACAACTTTGAGGGAGAAGCATTATTGCTCTTTCCATGTTAAAGATGAGGAAAATGTGGAAACTGAGGGTCAAGGAGTTTAAGGGACTAGCCCAAGTTCACAATTCCTGTGATTGGCAGATCTGTGGTTCTAACGCTGGTCCACCCACACCAGAATGCTGACTTCATGGGGTGCTATGACTCTGGTTTAGTCTCTCAGTTTTACCTCAGGTTCTTAACCTCTGCCTGTGTTTGCAAGCCCGGTCTAGAAATACTACTTGGTTTCTGATGGTTTTCTTTGTGTAAGCATTTGGCTTATCATTCTTAACCCTCGACTGCACCCTGATTCCTTCTAACTTTGCAGTAATGGCACACAGGAAGAGCCAGAGCCCTGCCTATGAGAAAGCAATTTCTGTCAATTTAACTTTATTTGGAACACTGAGGATAAGACGATTCATTCTTGGGCAGCTTTGCTGCTTAGCTAATTGATTATTTGTAATTTTCCTATTAATTTTTTGGCTGCACCCCTTGCTTTCTTTAAGAGTCTCTTAAGTCCACTTTCTGTTTGCACTGCGTATCTTCCTTTGAATGTTAACACAGAGATATATGTTAGGTTTAGGAATGCAGTTATTTACCCCTGCATTATCTTGTATTGGTAAAAATCTGAAACAAGCTAAATGTATTTAATCTGGTTAAATATAATATAATGATCCATTAAATGGAACTCAATGCAGCCATTAAAAAATTATAGAATAATAATTCTGTCATGGAAAACTATTACCGATGTACCTTAGTTTTTTAAAAAAGCTAACTAAACTGCACGTTTAGCATGTTGTTACTTTAAAAATTATATATATACATGTACATTTGTTTCAAATATGCATTTAAAACTTATGCTATACATAAAAATATTGGGAGGTTAAGTGATTGGACTTCAGAGATTATTGTTACCTTTTAATTTTGTTTCCTCTTCCCCTTTATAAAAAACTTTTCAACATTAAGCACAAGCTTACTAAAGATAGAAGCTTGTTAAAAATAACATTTCCATGATTTCTACAATGCAGATTTCTATGATTCTGTTATTTGGTTTCAGTTCTCATAAAGATATGGAGTACTTTGGGGAAGATTAGTATTTTATTATTTATTGATCATTTTCCCTGTATATCACTGTGAAACAAGTTGATTTGTTCTTAGTACTTACTGTTTCTAACTTAGATATCTGAAAGTCTTGGTTCAGGTGTTAATGGTACAGTTTATTTCTAGGACATTAACATGCAGAGGGTTTTGTATTTCTTTAGTGCAGTGGTTCTTAAGCAAGGACACTGTAGAAATCTATGAGAATAGTAACCAGAGTTGGTGGCCTGTTGCTGGGATTTCCAAAAGTTTAGCAGGCACTGGGGTACAGATGAAAGGGCATAGAGTTAAAAATTGATAGACGTGGGTACAAAACCTAATTCTTCTCTCAACTAGCTTTGGAAAGGAAAACAAGTGAAACTGTCAGGGCCTCTATTTTCTTACCTTTAAAATGGGGATAGCATGGGCTTCCCTGGTGGCGAAGTGATTGAGAGTCCGCCTGCCGATGCAGGGGACACAGGTTCGTGCCCCGGTCTGGGAAGATCCCACATGCCGCGGAGCGGCTGGGCCCATGAGCCATGGCCGCTGAGCCTGCGCGTCCGGAGCCTTGCTCCGCAACGGGAGAGGCCACAACAGTGAGAGGCCCGCATACCCAAAAAAAAAAAAAAAAATTAAAATGGAAATAGCAGTATTAACTCAGAGGGTTACGGGGAGATCTGAATTAGAGTAACCCTATGTAAAGAGACTGATGCATGAAAGGTACTCAAATAAACAGTCTACAACAGAAACCACATGTACCGCAACGACTATTCACAGGGTAACCTAAATCTCTCATTTCTTTGATTTTGGTTGTAATCATATCACTTTGCTATGGGATCATTTCTGTTAGAATTTTAGGAAAATTTCCGGTTTCTCAGTTACTCTCTCATTACTGCCAAAAGCTCTGTTGTACTTTTGGTAACTAAAATTTCCCAAAACCTGGGATCCAATAACAAAACAGTGTTAAAATGGTCTTTGCTGAGAGGGAGGGACAGGGTTACCTAGCTAGGACCGCACCTAACTTTTGAAGTGAACACTAGATGGCAGCATTCAAGTGGGATTTTATGCATCAGACCAAATGGGCTACTTTCCCCTTACTTGCCCCCACCCCAAAAAAAGGAAAAAAACAAACAAAAAACCCCCACAAGCCCAGTGATCTTCCTGCTTGCCTTAGTTAGGGACAGTATTTGAGAATGTGGTTTGCCAGTAGCTAAACTATAAGAAGTACACTTGGGGGAGGGGAATAATAGTAAAAGGTTATTATAGTATTTACTTGTGCCAGGTGCTGTTCTAAGCACTTTTACTTATGGTAAAACAAAGAGTAAAATTAACAGACAAAACTCTAGCCTGCAAGCCCCCCCCCCCCCCCCCCCCCCATTAAACTTCTTAGAAAAAGTAAACATGAAGTGATTTCCTCTTTCTCATAGTGGATGGGCAGGTAGGTTTTTTCCAATCTCTTCATTCTTTATCACTTTCATTCTTGCTTTCAACAAAATAAGTATTTCTCACAACGTTGTAAATCAGCTGTACTTCAATTTTAAAAAAACTATAGCTTAAAAAAATAAAATTAATTCAAAAAAATTTCAAAACAAGTATTTCTTAAGTATATACTATATTTAAGGTACTAAGTGTGTCAGTTTGTGGCAGAGATAGGAAGGTAAAATAATTCACATAAGATTAAGCCTCTAGCCTGAAGAGGAAAGAGCACTGATACTGTAGAACAAGGTGGAGTGTGCAGCAAAGGAGCTGTGAGTCATTTTATATGGGGATAAGCATAGAGTGAGAAAGAGATTAATATTTATTGACAGCATACTACATTCCAGGACCCTGCTAGGCACTTTATATACAGTGTTTCAATTATGAACATTTATTTTCATTTATGTAAGTGGTTGTTAATATTTCCATTTCTGGCTGGGGACATTGAATCTTAAGCACGGTAAGTAACCTGCCCCCAGGGCACAGAGGAAGGGGCAAAATAAGGTATCTTGGATGAATAACACTTGCTGCTCTTTGTTTCAATTTAAAAAGAGAATACAGATGCATTTTTCAGGATATAAAGTAATAGATGTACATTACAGGATGATAGAGTTTTGACCGGCCAAGTGGAGGTAAAAGAAGCTCTAGGCACAGAATGGACAAAGACAGAGGAGCCAAAGGATTTGGGGCTGGAATAGCAGATATTCAGTCTGATAATAATGTGTGTAAGCAGTGCTTATTTTATTTTATTATAAATTTATTTATTTACTTTCAGCTGTGTTGGGTCTTTGTTGCTGCATGCGGGCTTTCTCTAGTTGTTGCAGAACGCGGGCTCAATAGTTGTGGTGCACGGGCTTAGTTGCCCTGCAGCATGTGGGATCTTCCCAGACCAAGGCTCGAACCTGAACCCATGTCCCCTGCACTGGCAGGTGGATTCTTAACCACTGCGCCACCAGGGAAGTCCCAACAGTGCCTCTTTTTTTTTATAAGTTTATTTATTTATTTGTTGCCTGCATTGGGTCTTCGTTGCCGTGCGCGGGCTTTCTCTAGTTACGGCGAGCGGGGGCTACTCTTCGTTTTGCTGCACGGGCTTCTCATTGTGGTGGCTTCTCTTGTTGCAGAGCACGGGCTCTAGGCGCACAGGCTTCAGTAGTTGTGGCTCGCGGGCTCAGTAGTTGTGGCCTGCGGGCTCTAGAGGTCAGGCTCAGCAGCTGTGGCACATGGGCTTAGTTGCTCCGCGGCATGTGGGATCCTCCGGTACCAGGGCTCGAACCCATGTCCCCTGCACTGGCAGGTGGATTCTTAACCACTGCACCTCCAGGGAAGCCCCAACAGTGCCTCTTCTAAAGGGGAAAAGAATCGAGTTTAGAAATCTGCCCCAGGATGGAAGTTACCTGTGAAGTAGGTCATTTAGGAGAGTCCTCCATTTGACCGAGCACCTCTGCTCTAGTTCAGCCCCTGTTGTATTTTCCCTGTTGCCTTCCACATTTTGATCTTATCCACAGAACTCAGATTGGTGAGGGACATCAAGTTCTGGTCCCCCACACCTGAATAGTTTTGATTTTTTCACTTCAACACTCACTTTTTCATTCTAAAGCCACCTTTATGCTAAGCACTGGCCTGTAAGATGAATGTGCAGATGCCACTTATATTGGGTCCCTGCCTCAGGTCCTCCCCTCCAAACCCCTGTTAAATTGGCAGATCCTAGAGCATGGCAGGGGACATGTGGGCCACTCCCTTTATATTTTCTTGCACATTCAGAGTGGTTAAAGCACAGACTTCAGTCAGACACACCCACCTTTGATGAAACATGGTAGGAGAAAAGTGAGAATCCCAGCATTAGAGCCCGGATTCTGAAGAAGGAAGTGCTCAGGTTGTCAGCAACACTGTGCTGAGGGCTTTCTCAGTCTCTGTGTGCTTCGGGAAATATGGGAGCCCACCCTCAGGCTGCTGAAGCCCCTAAAGGCACCTGGTCTCTGCCTCTGACTTGTCTGGAAGGTCTTCGGCCTTTGACTAATGCCTAACTCCTCCTGACCTTGGGCTTCCCTGACCCTTGAACAGTCTGCTTTCATGCTGGGTTGATTAACACAGAGGAGATAGAGGAAAGTGGGTGGTTAAAAGGAAGCCTGTATGCCCTGAATAAGGGAGTCATGAAGTAATTGGCAGTGAAAATGTTACAGGAGCAGGACCCTGCTGAGGAGTGAATGAAATCAGGCTGCACTGAGGTGGAAATGTTAATTAAAAAGGGAAGATATGATCTGTAGTGTGCAGGCTCCTGGCCATCCTTCAGGTCAGAGGCTAATACTCATGGTGTTTCTGCAGAGGGAAGACCTTGGGGGAAGCGACCTTTGGAGACATGAGTTAGTACCTCTTAGGGTCTGCTTATTGCTCTCCAGAGCTGAGGGAGAGACAATGCAGGCTATGCCCAGTTCTCCCCCAACCCGTCATCTGCCCTTGGGACCCATTTCGTATAACTGGAGTAGAATCCTAACCCTGGGGTGAGGACAGAGTCAGACACCAGGGATCTCCAAGGATTCTCAGCGAGACGTTGAGGAGTCAGAATGCCACAGTGGCATGGCCCACTCTGAAGCCATGTGAGGAGTTGTGGTATAGAAAGAAATATATTTGGTCTTTGTCCTCAGTTCCTGGCACAAAGCTCCTAAAGTCCTTGGAAGTTCAAGAGTGACAGGAGTGTCTTTTAAAAGTTATGCATACCAGAGTTGATGCTGACTTCAGGTGGAGTCCCTACATAGCCTCAGGATAGGGCTAGTCACCAGAACAAGTGATTAGAGGACTGAAAATGTCAACCCCACCCGCTGACCTCCGGGAAGGGAAGGCAGAGGGACACTATAGATTAAGCTGTATGAAAATTCTTGAACTACAATATTTGATGAGCTTCTGTGTTGGTGAACGCACTCATGTGCAGGGAGGATGGTGCACCGCAGTTCGACAGGGACAGAAGCTCCTGTGCTCAGGGCCCTTCTGGACCTCGCCCTATGTACCTTTTCATCTGGGTGTTCGTCTGTATCTTTTATAATATCCTTTATAATAAACTGGTAAACATAGGAAGTATTTCTCTTGAGTTCTGTGAGCCTCTCTAGCAAATTAATTGAACTCGAGGAGGTGGTCATGGGAACCTTCAACTTACAGCTGGTCATTCAGAAGCACAGGTGACAACCTGGACTTGCAAATGGCATCTGAAGTCGGGGCAGTCTTGTAGAACTGAGCCCTTAACCTGTGGGATATGATGCTATCTTCACGTAGATAGTGTCAGACTTGAGTTAAATTGTAGGACGTTCAGTTGGTGTCCCCTGAGAACTGGAGATTTGCTTGATGGTATTGGAAAACACTCCAGGAGTCAATGCCCAAGGCTGAGCTGGTCACAGAGCTTTGGCAATGATTGACCTGGTTTTGGCCCCAAGCCCCTCTCACTTCATTCCCTGCTGTAGGCCTTGACCTACCCCAAACTCTAGAGTAATCCACTAATCTGGTCTCTAAACTGGGGAAATACATAGGAGGTTATTTTTCTGCTTAGCCTGGGGTGGGGATGGGTGGGAATCCACCTGGACCTTATTTCCTTCAGAAAGGAAACTGTAACTGGGATTTTAGCTGGATTTTAGTAACCGGCACTCTATATCATTCAATGACCGTGTCGCCCAAATTATCTTAAGTTCTAAGTAGATTTTCTATTCCCCCAGTGTCTCTAGGGCCTCACCGATTCCTTACAGTATTGGAGTTTAACCTCAAATTTAAGCGACTGGACCTTTCTTTGGAGTTACTGCTTGCTAGAACTTCTGCCCACTAATAGCCTTAAAAAAAAAAAAAAAATTTCTTGAGGCCAAGCTCTGGCTGCTGGTGGTGAAAGATCCTCTTCCCACCCCACAGTGGCTGTTGCTAAACAGCTGAAGCTCTCAGATTCCAATTTCCTGAAGGCTCCACACTCGCATTCTTATGCTTCCCCCTGAACTGTGAACTGACCCATGACCCTTCCCATCTAACAGGCTCTCCAAGTCCCTCCTCAGGAAGCATCACCACCACCACCAGCAGCCAATCCCAGTCTGACAAATTAATTAGGGGTTATCATCTCCCCTCAACTCCTCTTTTTTTTTTTTTTTTTTTTGAGGACTGTATTTGTATGTGCTCCAACTTCTCCAGATGCATGGATGAGCTGTTCATTTTCTGATACAGTGTCTCTATATCCATTGCATTTCCTTTCCAAAATGGGTAGAGGAGGTTCTATGTGCTATTTCAGAGGTCATTTTTTGTAGAGAGAATAGGATTTGAGGGGGGAAAAAAAAAACCCGACCTATGGTTTATTTGCCCTTTTCACAAGCTGGCCACCAAGTGAACTTTGGAATTGACTCTGTGATACCTGTTGGTGTAAAACTCTGACCAGAGAGTGCTGGATTACACCGCTGAGGTCAGCACTGGCCAGGAAAACCCATGTAAATGTGTCATCCAGTGCCACAAGGGTCAACGTCAGCCTACTTTTAAAACTTTCTCTGTTCACTGTTTCCTCAAGCCACCATGGGATTTTCCTCCCTTTTATCACCAGACATCTCAAGCAGATGATTGGAATCTGCTGCATCCCTTCCCACATCACTCTCAACTTCAGCCCTGCATAGACAGGCTCTAGACCTGGGGTAATTGCCTCTCAGAGGTCACAGGGGTTTCCTCTGCAAACTCCAGTGAATCTTTTCCTGTTTCTCTTTCCCCTGACCTCCCTGGGGCACCTGGGCACAGTGCCCCCACCTTGTCTGGCATTTTCTCCTCTCTGGTCTCCAAGACTCTAGGCCAACCCGTGTCTCCTCCCTCTTTCTCAACACTTTTCCTTGCTTCCTGCAGGGTCTTTGCTTTCTCTCCTCAAATATGGGTGACCCTCAAGGTTTGTTCTGATCACTTTTGTCAAACCCCTTCCCAGAGAGCTTACTTGGACATGACATATATCCCCCCAACCTGACCTCCCCCTGGAAGTAGGTGGTTCTCAGGCCCAGATCCCTAGACCTGACCTCTGATCTTACATTATTACTGACCTGCTGTGTCCTTTTCCTGAGTACCCCTTCCCCCCAACATCAAACTCACCATTTTGGAGGCAAAGTCAACTTCCTACACCCTGAACTCGCTTTCCTCCTGGACAGCCCCGTTTCCATTATGTCTGCCAACAGCCTCTCATTTCCTAGACTCAAAACTCGGGAGTGACCTTTTATTCTTTTTCTCTTGTCCCTTACCTATTCATAGGAAGGGTCTTCATTATATCTTAATAATATCAAGTACTATTTTTGTTTTAAAGTTTTAAAATATTTTCAGGAGTGCATTTTTCCATCATAATTCCCCTACATTAATATTAGGCTTAATTATATATATTTAATTTATTATGGGGTCAATGTCTCCTTTTTAAATGACTGGATTATTAGTATTTAAATATAACCATAGGTACTTCTTTGACTGTAAGGGTGTCCCAACTCACTTCTCCTGGCTTTTCTACAAACACAGAGGCTGGAAAAGCTGAGCCTTCCCAGTATACAGGAGTGGCCACGAGACTGGGTCTGACTAATAAGATTCAAGGAGAAGTCTGCTGACTTATCTATTAGGTAAGGCTTTAAATATATGACGACTCAATTTCTTTTTTTTTTTTTTTACGACTCAATTTCTTAATCCAATTCCTATATTTTCTTTTTTTTTAAAATTGAGATATAATTGACATATAACATATGAATTTTAGGTGTACAACATAATGATTTGGTATATGTATATACTGTGAAATGATCACCACAATAAACTTAGTTAACATCCATCACCACACATGATTACAAATTTTTTTCTTATGATGAGAACTTTTAAGATCTACTTTCTTAGAAATTTTCAAATATACAACACAATATTGTTGACAATCGTCACCATGCCTTACATTACATCCCTAAGACTTATTTGTCTTATAACTGGAAGTTTGTATATTTTGACCACCTTTACCCATTTCTCCCACTCCCCTACCCCCACCTCTGGCAACCACCAATCTATTCTCTGTATCTATGAGTCCAGTTTTTTTTAAGATTCTCCTTATCAGTGAGATCATATGGTATTTGTCTTTCTCTGTTTGACTTATTTCACTTAGCATAATGCCCTCAGGGTCTATCCGTTGCTGCGAATGGAAGGATTTGCTTCTTTTTTTATGGCTGAATAATATTCTGTTGGATATGTACACCACATTTTCTTTATCCATTCATCTGTTGATGGACACTTAGGTTGTTTCACCTATATTTTCTTTTTTTAAAAATAAATTTATTAATTTTATTTATTTATTTTTGGCTGCATTGGGTCTTCGTTGCTGCGTGCAGGCTTTCTCTAGTTGCCGCAAGCAGGGGCTACTCTTTGTTAGGGCGTGCAGGCTTGTCACTGCGGTGGCTTCTCTTGTTGCGGAGCACAGTCTGTAGGCACGTGGGCTTCAGTAGTTGTGGCTCGTGGGCTCAGTAGTTGTGGCTCATGGGCCCTAGAGCTCAGGCTCGGTAGTTGTGGCGCACAGGCTTAGTTGCTCTGCGGGATATGGGATCTTCCTGGACCAGGGCTTGAACCCGTGTCCCCTGAATTGGCAGGCGGATTCTTAACCACCGTGCCACCAGGGAAGCCCTCACCTATATTTTCTTATTGAAGAAACAGAATAATTTCCCCCAGGGAGTTCTACACTTCAGCCATGTTCTCAGGGTGTTTTACATCCTCGTCTCTCTCTAAGGCCATAGAGACGACCTTACCACCTGCGCATCCCCATGGATTCTGTAGGGAGGAAGTGATCAAGCAGAGTCCCACAGGCACAGAAAGCATGTTGGTGGTTATCAAAGTCTGGGGGGAGGTGGGAAGGAGAAGTAAGGGCTTCATGGGTATGGATTCTCCTTTTGGAGTGATAAAAATGTTTTGGGTCTAGATGGTAGTGGGGTTTGTAAACATTTTGAATGTGCTAAATGCACTGAATTGTTCACTTTAAAATGGTTAATTTTATGTTATGTGAACTTTATCTCAATTAAAAAAAATAAAGAGTCCCACTAGCAGAAACATCATCCTGCCCTACCTGTTCTTCCCAGGAAGAGGAGGGATGGGGAATGGTGTAGCAGCAGCGTGTAGGTACATGAGTCACAAACTGATGAGAACCAAGAATTCTCCACCCTCTTTGTTGCTCCTCTCCCATGGTTCACTTAGGGGTATTGACTGTGAAATGGACTGGCCTCACATCAGATCCAAGAGACAAGGAAAGAAGTTCGCTGTAACTTAGGAAAAGCATGTCATAGAAAGATTTCCATTATTATAAAGGCAGACATAAAATACAATGAACAGGGCTTTCCTGGTGGCGCAGTGGTTGAGAGTCCACCTGCCGATGCAGGGGACACGGGTTCGTGCTCCGGTCCGGGAAGATCCCACATGCCGTGGAGCGGCTGGGCCCGTGAACCATGGACGCTGAGCCTGCGCGTCCAGAGCCTGTGCTCCACAATGGGAGAGGCCACAATAGTGAGAGGCCCGTGTACGGCAAAAAAAAAAAATACAATAAATAAAGTTAGTTACTTGATACAAACATAAAAGTTCATTGTTATATAGCTATTTTTTGTTATTAAAAATAAAGTTCCCAAATAATGTTCTGGCTTGTGTAATAATGAGAAAGAGGGATTCAGCAATTCATCCAGAAAAATCACCAATGGACACTTGCAGGACTTCAGGTGAGAGCTGAGTGGATTGTCTGTTTGAAGGAATTCACACTGAGTTGTTAGTGAGGCTTGGTATGGCAGTATTTGCTTTTAAAGGAGAAACTCGTTTACAGAGATGTATCTCTAGTTGGTGTATAGTGGGAAGAGATATTTTTGGACAGGGGCCACTGGTGTTCCTCTGTTCTCTGCTTCCCCACCCCACCCTTAGTCAGCCAGGAAACAAAATTCAGGTACTTACCTTGCATCTAAATCCTTTGACAATTCTGCGTCTCTTGGAAAACAAAGCATCACCGGTGTGTGTGTGTGTGTCCCACAAAGCATCACCTGGGAGCCAGGCCTTCTTGGCTCTCTTACTGGGAATCTAGAATATATTGAATATATGCCTTAATCCTGTCTTAAGTAAAAGAGCCTGTGGTTTCACAGCATAGCATTAAGCCTATTACCACAACGCCAGCATTTACAGTGCCAATATCTAGACCTTGTTTAGATGAGAAGAAATATGCCACTGTTATTTCAGCTTTTCTGTCCCTTGTGCCCTAATCTAATCCTAAATAATAAGGTCTCTGTACTGCAAAAGGCAGATATTTTGGGGTAGTGAATCCTTGAAGTAATGCAACTAATCCCTGCCAGTTTCCTTTGAAACAAGATATTAGATGCTAAACCCAGGTGTCATTTAGCTCTGGTTGCAGGGCGAATCCTGAACATGATGCAAACACATGATATTTGTAGATGTAAGCATCCTTAGGGCTTGAAGGATGTTTCCTGAATGCTGATCCTGTGCCAAGCTCTGTGCCAGGCATGTTTAAGATGCTGCTCTGCGTTTATTCTGCTTTATGATTTCTATGGATTTGAGAGAAAAAGTATAATGCAGTGGATGAGAGGAGGGAAAGAAACATTTTAAAGCATTTCCCCAGATGCTTCTCTCTAAGCCCCTCAAACCCAAGCAGCATACTCCTTTTCTGTTTCTACGTGGATGCTCTCAGATTTATCTACCAGGTGACCATGATCTGGGCTCCTGTTCCTGTCTCTCCCTGCCCAGACTGACAAGGGCCCATTTTTGTGGGGATTACACATCTTTCAAGAAGGTTTCCTTCTCCTAGTCACAAAGTGGTTGTGGACACAGAAGTGCTCAAAAGAGACAAATTTCTTTCTCCCCAGCCCTTTCCCATAGCCCAGTCATACAAAGCACTGCTGAATAAAATCACTTCTGCATTTCTTAGAATATATCACTCGTATTATAGAAATTTGTTTCATCAACTGCTCTACCTGAAATATCTCATTCACTTCTCACTGTAACTGTGTGAGCTGGTACTATTTGCATCTCTGCTTTATAGCTGAAGACTCTGGGGTTTAAATTCATCCAAGGTCACCAAACTAGTGAGCAGTGAAGGCAGGATTTGAATTTGGGCAACAAGACTTCAAAGCTTATGTATTTGACTACTAAACTATGTTGTCTCCCTAGTGTAAGTGCTGAATTCCTGTTAATATAGACCCTTCAAGTCTAAGCACTACCATGGAATTTAGTTTGGAAGATACTAAAGGATCATAAAATACTGAGTTTTTTTGTAAGAAGCATTTTTAGTGAGGGAGGTTTTTGGCACACAGTTTAAAGGGACCTTGCTTTCAGATATATCTGGGTCCAGGTTCTCAAATGATGTGATTTGAACTGGATATTTCTTTTTATTTGTCCATTTCTGTGTGATTAAACCACTTTTGGGGAGGTTGTTATATACATTGAATTTAATCCTATCTGATGTGCAACCCCAATTCTCAGAGCTCTGGGTGGATTCACTTAGCTTAGCTTGATAAGCTAACATGATAATGGAAACTAATGAATGTGGCCAGGGGGATTTACTACTCTTGTTTGCAAGGCCTGTCTCCCATGCCCATACCTGTGGCCCTGGAGTGGAGTCAGCCCATCCAAATACATGGCCTGACAATGTGGGGGAAACGCTTTCCCAAAGAAAACCATTGTGTTCTTACCAGAAGCAGGGAGAGTGGGTCAGGAAGGAACTTCAGCTACTCACTGCAGTAATTAAAGGATCTTTTCTATTTACAAGACTTGACATGCTAGTTTAATGATGAAGCAGCCTCCTCCAATAGAGAGGATCTTGGAGTTAGGACCAGAAGACTTATATTCTAGCCTTGTTTCTACTGAAACAAACTAACAGTCCATTCCTTGACCTCCGTAGCTTCTATACACCAAAGGACTTGAATAAATCATTTATGTAGGGCATCCCTGGTGGCGCAGTGGTTGAGAGTCCGCCTGCCGATGCAGGGAACACGGGTTCGTGCCCCGGTCCGGGAAGATCCCACATGCCGCGGAATGGCTGGGCCCGTGAGCCATGGCCGCTGAGCCAGCGCGTCTGGAGCGTGTGCACCGCAACGGGAGAGGCTACAACAGTGAGAGGCCCGCATACCAAAAAAAAAAAAAAAAAAAAAAATCATTTGTGTATATATCAACTTTTAAAGTTCTATACCATTTTGCCTACTCTTTCCCCCCACCCTCACTATGCTCCAGGCATGTCACTCTTTTAGCTGCTTATTTATGGCTGTTCTTTCCTGTTTTTAAACCTTTGCCCATGTTGTTCTCTCTGCCTGGAAAATGCCTTTCCCTCTACTTGTCATCTGATTTGATATTCAGATATCACTTTAAATATCACTTCCTCAGCAAAACCTTCCATGAATTCTCTATCAAAATTAGGTTGCCCTTGTTATATCTCTTAGAGCACCTGTTTTTTCTCTTTAGATTAATTACCAGAATTTGTATAATATAATATAATATAATATAATAATTATTTTGAGTGCATACTAGGAGCCAGGCACTAGGCTAATTCTAAGCACTAGGGATACAACAGTGAAAAGGCAATTATTCTTGACCTCATGGAACTTATGGTCTAGTAAGGGAGAAAGTTGGAAAACAAATAAACATATAAGATCACGGCAAGTAAACATATAAATGTGATGAAGAACAGTAAAGCAAGAAGAATATAGAGTGACTTATTTTAGGGCCATTTCAGATTATGTGGCAAGGACAGGTCTCTTCAATGATGTGATATTTAAGCTGAATAAACTCAGGGGAAGAATATTCCAGGCAGAGAGAACAACAAGTGCAGAGCGAGAAAGCTGGAGCTGAAGGATCTGGGGGAGAGATGTGTATCTACAGATAGGAAAATGGCTAAATGAATTATATATTAGAATCTCAAGTAGCTATTAATATTACATATCTATTTACTTTTGTTCATTATTTTAACATATACAAGGCCTTTTCCCGACCAGAGTATGCATCTCTGTATTCTTTTTTGTGTGTTTTTAGCTGTATTTTTTTTTTAATCTGGAATTTAGTTTGATGTGAAGTGAAACTCTACCTTGAGTATTTTTCCAAATTCTTCTTCTTTTTTTATGTATTAAGTTTTTATATATACTAGGATATACCTTGAGATTTTGGTCCATTCATCTGACTGTTGTGTCTTAGGTTAGTGTTTCACTGCTTTTTTTTTTTTCTACTTTATTATTACAAGTTTCCAAAAAAAAAAGAAAAAGAAAAGAATTATATATATATGAATTATATATATCATTGCCTTGATTCAACAATCATTGCCATATTTTCTTTATGAGACTATCTTTTAAATTTCTTTACCACTTCAAAGTAAGTTGCAGACATCATAATCTCTCTTCCTAAATACTTCATACACACCTCCTAAGAACACTTCCTACACAACCATTATCACACCTAAGATAATTAACAAAGATTCCTTAATGCCATGTAATATCTAGTCTTGCTTTTTTATAGCTAGTGTTTTAAGCCAGTACTGAATCAGAATTCTTGTGTATATCACATTGTTGTAATTTTTAAAGTTCTATCCTCATTATTCTTTATGGTGAAAAAAAAAAAGTCCTAACAATTCTTTTTTTTTTTTCCTGAGGCAAAATTTGCATACAATTTAATAAATGATTCTCCTAACTGTGCAGTGTGGACCCTGTGGTCCCATGAGGAGCAACAAAAGACACCTCTTAGCTTTGCAGGTTTTTCCTTTTCATGGTAAAAAACCTACTCAGATATTGATGATAAATTCATATACTTCTAAAAAGACAAATATCCCTGAGAGAAAGCAAATCTTCCATTTGCTTGGGAGAAATGGTTTTTAGATTCCCTTCTTATAAAAAGTAATTTGCCCTCTTTCCCCTATCCCAAATCCCTGAGGCTTTGAAAGGATAAAGAAACCAGTTTGCAGCTCTTTCAAAGGATTTATTTGCTACAGAATTGCCTGAGCCCACCAACAAAATGAACTCAGGATTTCTGTGTTTAAAAGGATTTTGCTCACTGCTTTAGTTTTACCAGAACTTCAACATTCAAAAAGCAATTCTTTTTGCCAGAATTTGGCATGCCTACAGGAGGTTAGAAAAAGATAGAATCTATAGAATTAGATGTCTAAAAATAGAAAAAAAATCCCAAACATTAAAAAATTCCTAATTTGGACAGGTCCTGAGTTGAAATCACATTCATCTGCAAAAAGAACGGTTTTAGGTCAGAAATGCTGTATTTTATAACTCCAGATCTTGACCTTGGACTTGACTGGTGAGGTTCTAGGAACTGCATGAATTGACAGGAGGGATGCCATTCCGTTGGCCAATTCTGGCATGTGTCCTGGCTTGTGACGTTTTATAAATCTCTCTTAAACCCAAACCTCCTGGTTCTGTGATGCCAATTGCCTAAATCTGATTCTCAGTACTTTTAAATTTTATTTATTTATTTATTTATTTTTTTGTGGTACGCGGGCCTCTCACTGCTGTGGCCTCTCCCGCTGCGGAGCAACAGGCTCCGGACGCGCAGGCTCAGCGGCCATGGCTCACGGGCGCAGCCGCTACCGCGGCATGTGGGATCTTCCCGGACCGGGGCACGAACCCGTGTCCCCTGCATCGGCAGGCGGACTCTCAACCACTGCGCCACCAGGGAAGCCCTGATTCTCAGTACTTTTTCAAACAAATAAACAAAAAATTTCCCTGTAAGATCACACATTTAAGTATTTGTTGCTTGTGGATAGATACAGAGAAACCAAGTATGGATGTGAATTAACAATCCAGTGATGGAGCTGTGACTCTCTGGATGGCTATGTAAGCTGTAAGAAAAGTTCCTCACTGGACCTGCACTTGCTGTGCCCCAGAGGTGACCATCCAGGCAAGGTCAACCTGAAGAGGGGGTGAACCCCAGCAGCTGCTGGATGGGTTTAAATCGCCACTATCTGCCTCCAGTTCTTCTACCAGAACAGCTAGTTTTTCCATCCGAGCAACTTACTGATCATGTTTCACCTGTTTAAGCGTAGATGCCACTTGATAGCTGAAAACGGATTCACAGAGGAATCTCTCAGAGCCACCTTCTAACATCTCTCCAGCTCCTTTGGGGTAGGTGAAAAGGGCTTTCAGTGGGGGGGGCAACGTCTGAGCCACTGAAACCAGATCCAGTGGCAGAACTTCCACTGACCCCACCGGCTGAGGAGGATGATGAAGAGGCAGCCATTTCCTCTCTAGTAGATTTCTCACTTCACTCTGCGGCTTTGACAAGTTCCTCTACAGCCCCGCCCCCAAGGCCAACCGGAGTGGCTGCGTTTACTGCTACGAGGGCTGCGGCCTGCTCCCTAACAATTCTTATTTATTATTGCAGATAAAATTTAGACCTATTGGTAAAGTGCCAAAAATTACTATTGGATTTTCATTAGACTTCAGTTAAACCTATATGTTATTTTGTGTAGAAGTGATCATTTTTACTATATTTAGGTTTTCCACACAGGATTGTCTTATGTCTCATTACTTTTTTTTCAATTTAAAAAATTTTTATTGGAGTATAGTTGTATGTCTCATTATTTATTGAAATATTATTCAATGTCTTAGTAAAGTTTTATGTTTTTATAATTTAAATCTTGAATATTTAGTGTTAAGATTATCCCTACTATTTTATCATTTGCTATTATGAATGCAATTTTTTTCTCATTGTATTTTCTAAGTGATCACTGCTAATGTAAAGGAAAAGGTATTGAAACTCTTATTAGATGTCACTTATTAGTTCAAATTACTTTCAACTGATTATTTTGATTTTTATAAGTACTGTAGTAGTTTACAAGTAATGAAATTTGACTCCTCCTATCCAAACCTTAATGAAGTTTCAAGCTTTAATACAAGGGCTGTGGTTTCCAAAATAATATTAAATAAACATGTTGATTGTGGGCTTCCTTGCTTATTTCTAGATTTGTTTGATAATCATTTGTGGTGTTGACTCTTTTGACTGAACTTATATGTTTAATAGGAATGCTCCATATATATCATATTTACACATCATCTAAAGCTGTGTTCAAGGCACAAAAGAGGACTAACTTGAATCAACATTAGATGTTTTCTTCTAGGCATAAGAATGTGGCAGTCTTTACTGAGTTGGGATAGTGACAAATGAAAACTGTATGTTCCTAAGGCACTCATGTCACTTAACTCCATGGTAAAGTTTGGCTACTTTCCTTCTTCTAGATTTCGGCTACTTTCCTTCTTCTAGATTTCTAAATATGTAAGATCTCAACATAAAGTCTCTCAGTCAGGAGCTGTTTGACATCAGGCAGTTCAAATCAACCATGCAGACAGGAATTGGAACCTGTGCAGAAACTATCGGCCACAAGGAATTACTCCCCCAAATCGTGGTTGTAACGAAGTTTAGGTATGCTGGCTTAACTTGCAAGAGCGTATCCATCAGTGTTCAAGGAGGAAAACAAATCACTCTGGGCCTTTCAAGCAAAGAATCAAATGTTTACGTTGGGCTTTCCTGGTGGCGCAGTGGTTAAGAATCCGCCTGCCAATGCAGGGGACAGAGGTTCCAGCCCTGGTCTGGGAAGATCCCACATGCCGCAGAGCAACTAAGCCCATGTGCCACAACTACTGAGCCTGCGCTCTAGAGCCCACGAGCCACAACTACTGAGCCCAAGTGCCACAACTGTTGCAGCCCGCACACCTAGAGCCCATGCTCTGCAACAAGAGAAGCCACCGCAGTGAGAAACCTGTGCCCTGCAACGAAGAGTAGCCCCTGCTCGCCACTAGAGAAAGCCTGCATGCAGCAACAAAGACCCAACAGAGCCAAAATAAATAAATAAATAAAATAAAATAAAATAGAATTTAAAAGAATCAGGTGTTTATAACACTGAAGAAGAAGAAGGAGACTTACCTGGTGGTACAGTGGTTAAGAATCTGCCTGCCAATGCAGGGGACACGGGTTCAATCCCTGGTCTGGGAAGATCCCACATGCCGCAGAGCAACTAAGCCTGTGCGCCACAACTACTGAAGCCTGCGTACCCTACAGCCTGTGCGCCACAACTGCTGAGTCCATGCAGCTCAACTACTGAAGCTCCCATGCTCTAGGGCCCGCGTGCTGCGACTACTGAAGCCCGCGCACCTAGAGCCCGTGCTCTGCAAAGAGAAGCCACCACAGTGAGAAGACCGTGCACTGCAATGAAGAGTAGCACCCGCTCGCCACAACTAGAGAAAGCCCACGCACAGCAATGAAGACCCAATGCAGCCAAAAATAAATAAAATTAAAAATAAAAATTAATTGACTAATATTAAAAAAATAATGAATTGACTAAAGATTTAAAAAAAAAAGGAGAGGAAGTCAGGGGAACCTGCCACTGGCTTCCAGGTTTGCACTGTTGCTCTGGTCCTACAAATCACTAAGTTGTGGCTGCCACACAGGTCAGGAAATCACAGGAACTAGCCACCAGCTGACATCGCTGCTTTGTTGCAGAGAGGCGAGTGACTAACAGTGGAATGCCTGTGCTCATTACAGCAATCCACATCTGCCTCATCCCACACACCTGCCCACTCCACCAGAGGAAGAAAGACATGGCTTCTACCTCTCTTCTGCCTTACAAATATTGCATGAGTGTATCTTGTGCTGCCTGTAAATGGCATCCAGGATCCTGTAGACAACAGGGTCTGAGAAATACAGTTCCAAGATTCCAGCATTTGTGATATAGAGAAGAGCTTAGAAGGGAGTGAGAATGCATCTTGGATTAAAAAAGAAAAGAAAAGAAAAGGGGCTTCCCTGGTGGCGCAGTGGTTGAGAGTCCGCCTGCGGATGCGGGGGACGCGGGTTTGTGCTGAGGTCCGGGAAGACCCCACATGCTGCGGAGCGGCTGGGCCCGTAAGCCATGGCCGCTGAGCCTGCGCGTCCGGAACCTGTGCTTCGCAACGGGAGAGGCCACGGTGGTGAGAGGCCCGCGTACCGCAAAAAAAAAGAAAAAAAAGCAGTCTATCTCTTCGGCTTCTCAGCAGCCATACAGTGCTTTCTATCTATAGTTCAGCAAACAACAACAGCAAAAATTCCTTCTAATTTTATGCAACTACCCCTTATACAAAGAAAAGCATGCCCACCTTTTCTCGGAAGGGGACAACAAAAGTCTCATCAGCCACTATACTATTTCTGAGTGGTATTTCTTATTTAGTCATAATCCTCCTTTGATAATCTGTACATACTGGACTAATTTGTAACATTAACTGCCACCAAATTCTTTATATAAAATAATACGGAAAGGGAAAGGAAAAACATAGGTTGGTAAATAAAGTATATACATAACAAAGCATGGAAAAGCATACATAGGAACTTCACCTTGTTTCTGCAACTGGTCATCAGACTATAACATATTATAACCTCCTTCATCCACTACCTATATCCTGTTCTCTATTTCTGTGACCGTGGCTGGTCACAGTTCTCTACCAGTAGTGAGATGACCAAAATCTCCATTTCTGAAGGGTCTGAGCTCTTACTGGCCCTGTTTCTGTTGGGTTGTTATAGTTTTTTATTATATTTTAGCCACTGGACATGGAAGTACTAAGAGGTGCTTTAGAAAATACCCAGAATTCTGGGATTTCCCTCTTGGCGCAGTGGTTAAGAATCCGCCTGCCAAGGCAGGGGACACGGGTTCGAGCCCTGGTCTGGGAAGATCTCACATGCCACAGAGCAACTAAGCCCATGCACCACAACTACTGAGCCTGTGCTCTAGAGCCCGCAAGCTACAACTACTGAGCCCGCGAGCCACAGCTACTGAAGCCTGCACATCTAGAGCCTGTGCTCTGCAACAAGAGAAGCCACCGCAATGAGAAGCCCTTGCACCGCAATGAAGAGTAGCCCCCACTCACCACAACTAGAGAAAACCCGCGTGCAGCAACAAGGATCCAGCGTAGCCAAAAACAAACAAATAATAAATAAATAAATAAATAAATTAAAAAACCGAAAATACCCAGAATTCTAGATATATTCCTTATTCCTAATGTGAAGCAATAAACATATTTTCCATTTATAATTAGCATCAATTACCCCTTCTTTGCTTGTGGATTCAGTGGCATGAAGAGCCCCAAATGTCCAGGTGGCAGTCTTAACTTCTAGTTCAGTGGGATCATTGTTTTTATTTCTTGGAAAAACATTCCTTTTTTTAGAACTAAGTTATCTAAACCAACAGAGCCAATAACTCTGGAATGAGGATAATCCCATATTGTTAATCCCATATTGTTAAACTCATATTTAATTCTGTGGCCATTTTCAACATGAGCTCATTGAGCAAGCGCTGGAGTGGTTGGGAATGATCCTGGCTCATATACAGAATCTGTTGTCTTGTCCACTTGATTACTGGAGGCCTTGTTTGCAGTTGGTGCTCTTTGGTGGATGTTTACATGGAATGCTAACATCTTCTCATTCTGTGCTATTCGGAGAGGTAGAACCACATGCATCTCTCCTTATCACTAATCCTCTGGTCTCGTTGTGCAACAAAAACCGTTATCCACAAACCATTAGCCCTTATCCCAGAGTCAGTGATATCTGTTTTTCTAGACATCTCTCTTTCCAAATGAACTGTTTCAAGTTCTGCCCATTTGGAGGATTTCTCTTCCCTGTGGTCCTTCAGGGCAATCCTTAAGTGGGATTATATCATAGTTCTGTAGTAATTTCTTTTGGCTTGTGTCAAATATCATGAAGATATCATGAAATATCATGCTTTAGCCCATCTTCCCCTGGATGATGGAATGGTTACCATTCCACTTGATGAAGGAGTGCTGCTGGGCATTCCCAGCTTTAAATATTGGTATGTCAGATAACATCCAGTTCATGGTGGGCATAATAGATCATACCCTCAATGATCAGGCATGGCTTTGCTTCAAAGCCTATGGGTCTACTCCATGATTCTCCCATTAGTGCTTACCAGAGTCTCCATATAGCATCGTTATGTGCCACAGACAGACCACCACTGGATTTACTGGGTCATGAGTCCCAAGTATTAGACCAGCGTGTTTTTCCTTTTTCTTTGGCTCCACTCAAAACCGTCAACTTTATGGGTAAATGAGTTGGAGCAGTATAAGAAATGTGGCACATGCTGCCTCCAAAATCCAAAAAGGCCCACTTATCATCATGCCTCTTTCTTAGTGATAGGGTGTTTAACATGCACAAAATTCTTTCACTTTGAAGTGGGTAGCCCAAGAGGACTAAGACCACTGGAGCCCTAGAAACTTAACTGAGGTAGTGGATTCCTGAATTTTCATGAGGTTTATCTCCCATTTTGTGGCATGTGTCTTCCAATGCATCAAGCAAACTTGCTACATGCTGCTCACCAGGTCCTTCAAACACTGTGTCCTGTGGAAGAGCAAGACAATCACAGTCCTAGTGGAGGGACTTCCCTGGTGATGCAGTGGTTAAGAATCCACCTGCCAACGCAGGGGACATGGGTTTGAGCCCTGGTCTGGGAAGATCCCACATGCAACGGAGCAACTAAGCCCGTGCGCCACAACTACTGAGCCTGCACTCTAGAGCTCTCGAGGTACAACTACGGAAGCCCATGCACCTAGAGCCCGTGCTCTGCAACAAGAGAAGCCATTGCAATGAGAAGCCCGCGCACTGCAGTGAAGAGTAGCCCCCCCGAACGCCTCAACTAGAAAAAAGCCCACGCAGGGCAACCAAGACCCAATGCAGCCAAAAATAAATAAATAAAATAAATAAATTTATTTTTTAAAAAAAGTCCTAGCAGATTAGAACATGACACAAAGTTGAGGAGCTGACACAGCCCTGTGGGAAGACAGGCAGGTTCACTGCTTCTGCTGACAGATGAAGTAAAGTGCTTCTGGTGGTCTTTACTAATTGGTATAGGGAAAAAATAGTCTGCCCAGATTAATAGCAGTACACCAGTTGCAAGTGGTTATGTTAATCTGCTCCAGTAATCAGTAAAAGCAGATCCAATTGGAATCCCAACCTGAATACATTTTCATAATCCATTATCAAGCTCTAAAATCATGTCCTGCACAGATCAAGCAGAAGAGTTGAAAGAGAGATGAATCAAACTTATGCTCCTGGAAAAAAATGGAGTTAGATGTACTTTTACTTATTTCTCCTCCTAATTATAACTAAAATCCTTGGTTGAAATACTTAAAGCACCTATCATAAGACTCTGAAAGGCTGGGGAAAAGAAGGTGGCCTGGCCAGGCCCTTTGGGACTTGAAAACTGGCCCAGCAGTGAGCTTCATGAGATTTATAATTTGCCTCCTGTATATCCAGGCCTCAGTGCAAGGGAATCCTGCTCCCACTAGCCAAAAGAATGGGAAAACAGTGACTCTTCAGGACAAAACCCATACTACTCCAGGTAAACACCATGAAAAAAGCCACATGCATCCCCATTGTCACTATTTCTGGCCAAGCCTGTGGGATGGAGCCCTGTCAACATTGCCCAGCCTGCACCAACACAAGCAGACGCAGCTATCCCCTAACCTGGCACTACAGAGACTGTGGGGGGGGTGCATTCTTGACCGTCGCTGCCCTACACTAAGTGAACAGCTGCAAAAAGGCAACGTGCTGCTCCTTCCCAACTAGTGACTGGGTGAGAGTTAGACGAGGGAACTGGAAAGCAGGATTCTTTAAATCTGTGTAGGAAGTCCTGCACATACCTTTGAGCAGACCATCCACGAGGTTGACCGTAATCAACACAGCAAACTGAACTATGTGTGGACTAGTGCCCAGGTTTCAGTTTGGCTTCTGGGTCACACCCAAGTAGGGCAGACCAGAATAGCAATGCAAAGGCTTTGAAAATGAATTAACACTTGAAACATAGCCCACAAAAGTGAGCCAGGACATGCATTTTGAACCTAAACAGTTTGACTGCCTTCTAAAATGTAAGACCTAAATAGGAACCAGAGACTCATAATATTCAAAATGTCCTGGATACAATGCAAAATTACTCATCATATCAAGAACAAGGAAAATCGTCAACATGAATGAGAGCTATAAAGGGGAACTAAATGGAAATTTTAGAACTGAAAAATACCAATGAATAAATAAATAATAAATCAATGGCTGGGCTTGACAGCAGAATGGAAAAGACAGAAGAAAGAATCAGTGGAGTTGAAGGTAGAGCAATAACAGTTACCCAGTCTGAACAATAGAGAGAAAACAGGGGGAAAAAAAAAAAAAAACATGAGCAGCGCCTCAGGGACATAGGAGACTCTAACAAAAGATCTAACATTCATGTCATTGAAGTCCCAGAAGGAGAAGAGAAAAAGAGGGAAGGGCCACAGAAAGAAATAATGTCAGAAAATTTCCCAAATTTGGCAAAAAATACAAGCCTACATATTTAAGAAGCTTAGTACTATGGACTGAATTGTGCTCCCCGTCCCCAAATTCATATGTTGAAGCCCTAACCCCAATATGATTATATTTGGGGAGAGGGCTTTTAGGAGGTAATTAAAGTTAAATGAAGTCATAAGGGTGGGTTCCTAATCCATTAGGATTGGTGACCTTATAAGAAGAGGAAGAGCTTTCTCTCTTTCTCTCTCTCCCTCTTTCTCGTTCTCCTTGTGCACACACCAAAGAAAGTCCAGGTAAGGACACAGCAGGAAGGGATCCATCTGCAATCCAGAAAGAGAGCCTTCACCAGAACTGAATTGGCTGGCACTTTGATCTTGGATTTTCCAGCCTCCAGAAATAAATTTCTGTTGTGTCTACCTCATTCATGGAATTTCAGTGTGGCAGCTCAAGCTGACTAAGACACTGAGAAAACCTCAAATAAGATAAACCCGAAGAAATCCATGCCAAGACACATCATAGTCAAACTTCTGAATACTAAAGACAAAGAAAAGTGCTGAAAGAAGCAAAAGAGAAATGACATTTTATCTATAGGGGGAAAAAGATTTGAATGATATGATTTCTCATCAAAAACCATGGAGGCCAGAAAGAAGTGGCACACATTTTTCAAGTGCTGAAAGAAAAGAACCGTTGACTCAGAATATTATATCTTGTGAAAATATCTTTCAGGAATGAAGGAGAAATCAAGTCATTCTCAGATGAAAGAAAACTGAGAATTAGATGCCAGCCTTTAAGAAAAAAAAGACTGAAGGAAGTTCCCTAAACAAAAAGAAAATGATAAAAGAAGCATTCTTGGAACATTTGAAGGGAAGAAGAAACAATGGAAAGAGCAAAAATATAGATAATGTCTTCTTGCTATGAATTCCCTCAATTTTTGTCTGAGAAAGTATCCTTCACTTTTTTTTTTTTTTTTTTTTTTGGTTTTTTTCTGTGTGCAGGCTTTTTCTAGTTGTCGAGAGTGGGGGCTACTCTTCATTGTGGTGTGCGGGCTTCTCATTGTGATGGCTTCTCTTGTGCAGAGCATGGGCTCTAGGTGCGTGGGCTTCAGTAGTTGCAGCACGTGGGCTCAGTAGCTGTGGCGCATGGGCTTAGTTGCTCCATGGCATGTGGATCTTCCCGAACCAGGGCTTGAACCCATGTCCCCTGCATTGGCAGGCAGATACTTAACCACTCACTGTGCCACCAGGAAAGTCCTATCCTTCACATTTTAAAAAAAGTTATTTATTTATTTTGTTTATTTATTTTTGGCTGCACTGGATCTTTGTTGCTGCATGCAGGCTTTCCCTAGTTGGCATCGAGCAGGGGCTACTCTTTGTTGTGGTGCATGGGCTTCTCATTGTGGTGGCTTCTCTTGTTGCAGAGCACAGGCTCTAGGTGTGTGGGCTTCAGTAGTTGTGGTACATGGGCTTAGTTGCTCTGTGGCATGTGGGATCTAAGTTCCCTGACCAGGGATTGAACCTGTGTCCCCTGCATTGGCTTTTTTAAAAAAAATTATTTTATTTATTTTTTATACAGCAAGTTCTTATTAGTTATCCATTTTATACATATTAATGTATACATGTCAATCCCAATCTCCCAATTCATCCCACCCCACCCCCAACCCCCGCCACTTTCCCCCCTTGGTGTCCTTACATTTGTTCTCTACATCTGTGTCTCTATTTCTGCCCTGCAAACTGGTTCATCTGTACCATTTTGGCAGGTGGATTCTTAACCACTGCATCTCCAGGGAAGTCCCTATCCTTCACTTTTTTTAAAAAATAAATTTATTTATTTATTTATTTTTGGCTGTGTTGGGTCTTCGTTTCTGTGCGAGGGCTTTCTCTAGTTGCATTGAGCGGGGGCTACTCTTCATCGCATCGCGGTGCATGAGCCTCTCACTATCGTGGCCTCTCTTGTTGCGGAGCACAGGCTCCAGACGCACAGGCTCAGTAGTTATGGCTCACGGGCCCATGTGAGCCCGCGGCGTGTGGGATCCTCCCAGAGCAGGGCTCGAACCCGTGTCCCCTGCATTGGCAGGCAGACAACCACTGCGCCACCAGGGAAGTCCCTCTATCAGAACTTTTAACATGTTGTTTTAACATAGTTACTTGAAATTTCTTGTAGAATCATTCCAACACCTGTATCATATGCATGTTTGGTTCTGATGATTTTTGTCTCTTCAAACTGTTTTTCTTGACTTTTTGCATGCCTTGTAATTTTTGTTGAAAGCCCAATGTGCTGTATTGGGTATTAGGAACTGAGGTAAATAGGGCTTTAATATGAGATCTATGTTAATTTGGCTAGAGCTGGGCTGTGTTTAATATTGCCTGTTTAGTTCTTTTTATTGTAGCCCTGTTTATGTGGTGGTATATTGTGGAGGAAAGGAAGTGTTTCCTAATGTTCTAATTAAATATTAGTGTTTTTGTGGGCCTATGTCTCGGACTATGAACTTCCAAGTGTTTCTCCAGTGATAAAGCTCCCTCACTCCCACCCCTGCCCCATACTTCTTTCCCTGGTTGCAGAGTTCCCAGTCTATTTCCTTGAAGCACTAAACACTTGTGACTTTTTTTTTTCCCCATTATGTAAGACCAGAAGGCTGGAGGGGGATAGAGTGGAAGGAATTCCCTTCTCCAGCTGGGATAAAGCTCTGGTAAAGTCCTTTCCTTTGCAGAATAGGTCTTTGTCATAAAGAAGACTCTGGGCATATTTCACAGTGATTACTCATTCTCTTCCCCTACCAGTGCTATGAGGAGATATTTCTTGGATCTTCACCCTAACTATGGTACGGCTTCTGGGGGTAAAACCCAAGAAAGTGTGAGAGCCTCACTAAGACTGTAGTTCCCAGGAGTTTTAAACTAGTCTCTTTTAAATTAGTCCACACTCAGCATCCAGCAATTCATCATAATTACCATTATGTGTTCCTACCTGTTTCGGGCTCCAGTGGCTTCTGCTCTAGGTAATCAGATCTTGGCTGTGATTCTTTGTATGAGCCTGTCTCATCAGATTTCAAGGTGGCATTTTACCCTGCAATGTCAGTTTTCAGATGTGTGCAAAAGTTATTGATTTTTCATTTGTTTACCTTTTTCTTGTTGTAAGGACAGGAGTGATGACTTCCTTGCTCTTTTTTTTTTTTTTTTTTGCGGTACGCGGGCCTCTCACCGATGTGGCCTCTCCCGTTGCAGAGCACAGACTCCGGATGCGCAGGCTCAGCGGCCATGGCTCACGGGCACAGCCACTCCGCGGCATGTGGGATCTTCCCAGACCAGGGCACGAACCCGTGTCCCCTGCATCGGCAGGCTGACTCTCAGCCACTGCGCCACCAGGGAAGCCCGACTTCCTTGCTCTTTACATAGTGGAACTGAAACCAGAAATCCCAAATCTCCATTTATATTCTAATCTTCATAACACCCCACTGTGATTTGTGGACTAGAATTATTTGGTTTGGATCTGCAGAGTTTAGCATTATCTTAGAACAAGGTTCTAATAATCCACCCAAAGTCTGGATATTTTCTTTCATTGATATATTAGTCAGAATTCTCTAGAGGAACAGAATCAATAGTATACATACACTCTCTCTTTCTCTCAATGTATACACACACACACCACACTAATATATATATATATATATATATATATATATATATTAGTCTCTCTCTCTCTCTTTCTCTTTGGAATTGGTTCATGAGATTACAGAGGCTGGTGAGTCCAAAATCTGCACTAGCAGTCTTGCAGGCTGGAGGCTTAGAGAAGAGCCAGTGCTGCAGTTCAAGTCCAAAGGCTATTAGGGTACAACTAATGCTGCAGTTCAAGTCCAAAGGCTGTCTACTGCGTAATTCCCCCTTGCTCAGTGGAGATCCATCTTGTGTTCTAGTCAGGGCTTCAACTGATTAGTTTAGGCCCACCCACTTTATGGTGGGCAATCTGCCTTACTCAAAGTCAACTGATTTAAATCTTTAATCCAAAAGCATTCTCACAGAAACATCCAGAATAATGTTTGACCTCATATCTGGGCACTGTGGCCCAGGCAAAATTGATATATAAGATTAACCATCACACTTGGTAAATGACCACCGGTATCTTTGGGAGAGTTTAGGAGGAAGATTTATAGTATATACTTATAGCAGGGCCATAAGATCTTTTCTCAAGGATTCTTTCTTAAGATCCCCATCATCTAAGATGCTCTGGGTCTATGAAACCAGCTAAAGTAAGAGAACTAGTTGAGCAACTGGGTCTCTCCATTTGGGTGACATATCAAAGTTTGTTTCACCAGATTAAGTAAGATTTTCATGGGCTGCTCATTAATTAGTGAACACCAAAGATCCCTGTGGATCAAGCCTGATTACCTCTCTAACTCTGCTGTGCATTATAGCAACCTTACTCACTGTTCCCTGTTTTCTAGTGTTGCTACTGGCCTCTACCATTTTGGAACTCCATCGTTACCATTGAAATCAGGGAGCCCATTTCAACAGTGGCATCTTCCACCATCATCTCACACATGCAGACATAAAGTACAGAGCTTTTCAAGAATAATGCTGATCCTCTTGAACCAGTGGATTTCTTTTGGTGAAGATATTGTCCTCTGTGTCTTACTGAGGAATACACTGAAAGGGTTGAAGAGTGTGTTGCACATGATGAATGCAACACTCTTATCTCACCAAGTCTTTGATTTTTTTCTTTCTTTCTTTCTTTTTTTTTCTTTTTTGGTCACATGGCTTGTGGGCTTTTAGTTCCCCGACTAGGGATTGAACCTGGGAACTCAGCAGTGAAAGCATGGAGTCCTAACCACTGGACTACCAGGGAATTCCCTCTCACCAAGTCTTTGGATCCTTTCTTCTCTATTAAACCAAGAAAGTTTAGTATCTTAACCTAATTTAATGAAGACCATTATTGAGTCTGATTTTAGTCAACCAACTCAGCAGACCCTTAGAGCCACTCCTGACTTATTATAATACACTAAATCCAGAATCTCTAGTGCTGCAAACACACCAATCACTTCAATATTATATTCCTTCTTCCTTGGTTAGAACCCACTCCTACACAGGAATCCTCCAGTGCCAATGTACATTAGCAATGTCTTGCAATTATTTCCCTGTGTAAGCTTCTCCTCTGGTGTCAGACATCTTATTCACTTTCCTAGGGTATGCTGCAATCTGACTCTGGCTGTGGATCTAGAGGTAAAGAAGCATTAGCATACCTTTGCAAGATTAATTCTTTTTTTTGGCTGTGCTGTGTGGCATGCAGGATCTTAGTTCCTCGACCAGGGATCGAACCCATGCCCCCTGCATTGGGAGTGTGGAATCTTAACCACTGGACCACCAGGGAAGTCCCTGAAAGGTTAATTTTTCAGTGAAGCCATTACAGGCTCTTCAAGCAAGGGATGGCCAGCATCTCAGAGAGGGGAGAAGGGACTGCTTCAAGTGGCAAGGGGAACTCAGTGGGATTTGAGGATTCAAGATAATTAAGGGCTTCCCTGGTGGCACAGTGGTTAAGAATCCACCTGTCAATGCAGGGGACATGGGTTCGAGCCCTGCTTCGGGAAGATCCCACATGCTGCAGAGCAACTAAGCCCGTGTGCCACAACTACTAAGCCTGTGCTCCAGAGCCCGTGTGCCACAACTACTGAAGCCCGCGTGCCTAGAGCCCATGCTCCGCAACAAGCCGCAACAAGAGAAGCCACAACAATGAGAAGCCCACACACCGCAACGAAGAGTAGTCCCCGCTTGCCACAACTAGAGAAAGCCCGCGCCCAGCAACAAAGACCCAACGCAGCCAAAAATAAATAAATTAAAAAAAAAGATAATTAAATTCAACCCAAACTATGAAGATGTCCCCGTTCCAAATCTTAGGGTTTTTTGTTTTTCTTATCGTGTCTCCCCGTTTTTTATTTTGTTTTTTACATCTTTATTGGAGTATAATTGCTTTACAATGGTGTGCTAGTTTCTGCTCCATAACAAAGCGAATCAGCCATATATATATACACATGTTCCCATATGTTTTCCCTCTTGTGTCTCCCTCCCTCCCTCCCTCCCTCCCTCCCACCCTCCCTATCCCACCCCTCCAGGCTTTCACAAAGCACGGAGCTGATCTCCCTGTGCTATGCAGCGGCTTCCCACTAGCTATCTACCTTACGTTTGGTAGGGTTTTAAATTAATCCCAAGCTTTCACATATGAGTCCTAATAAAGCTGTGGATTCAACTTGTATGATAATTTGACAATCAGCTGGATCAAACATTGGGTCTGACTTGTAAATACCTTCTCCCTGCAGCTACAGAAGTTATAGAGCATTGAAGCTCTCTAGTTCTTTGAGCTGTCATATTATTCGGTAAACTCTCCTGGGCATTCAAAAGCCACTAGCACTCTCTATAGTCCTTGTAGGCATCATTCCCACCAGAAGGGTCTAACTTAGCAACTATTTGGTCTAGCAAAGACCTTTCTTCAATAAGCAATTTATTCCCCACTGATAATTTAAGTAACTCTTTCCATTTCATGCCTAAGACTATCATGATCTCATTCTCCACTAGTGATAATGTTATCACTGTCTTCAAACAGAATTGGGTCAGATAGCTAATCCATTTAAGCTTTAAGATTACTATCTTAAAGCTACTATTGGCCTATTGTTAAGGTTTATTTAGGAAAACAAACAAAACACTCAAAATATTTCAAGCATAGCTGGATTAAAGTGCCAGGAATAGGTGCATCTAAAACCAGTGGAAGGACTGGAAGAGCAAGAGACAGGGTAGATAGAATACCACCATCTTCAGGTCAACCACTGAAGCTCTAGTCCAGGACAGTGAGAAATTCCTGCTGCCTGCTAGGTTGGAAAACCACAGGACATTTCCATTGATGGACACAGCTGCCTTGCTGTACCAACATGGATGGCTGGTAAAGAAGCGCTTCATGTCTGCTGCCACCCATGCATCTGTCTGCTGCTGTCAGAGAAATAAGAAAATGGTTTCCACTTTTATTCCATTTGCCAGTTCTCACACAAGAGTATCTTGTTGACAGAAGACTAATAACATTCAGAACTCTGGAGCCAATCTTCGAATTATAGTTCTCTTGCTTCCAGTTCCTGTGATACACAGAAAAAGAATAGTCAGGAATGGGGAATTAATGCACATTTCTCCCCCTCCCCCCATGGCCTCTAGCACTGAGGATATCTCCCAACTTTTATGAAGGCTGTAATTTCAATTCCAAATGGATGAAAAGCTGTTCAGAGACATTCCACCCAGCCATTCTAGCTCACCACTCACCCCCGCCTGCCACACAAACATTTTGCCTACTGCTTTTTTTTTTTTTTTTGCGGTACGTGGGCTTCTCACTGTTGTGGCCTCTCCCGTTGCGGAGCACAGGCTCCGGACGCGCAGGCTCAGCGGCCATGGCTCACGGGCCCAGCCGCTCCGCGGCATGTGGGATCTTCCCAGACCGGGGCACGAACCTGTGTTCCCTGCATCGGCAGGCGGACTCTCAACCACTGCGCCACCAGGGAAGCCCCCCTACTGCTTTTTATTTTATACTTTCTTGCCTCTCTGCCTAGCCTCTGTGCCTGTCAGCTACAGAACCCAGAGTGTGCAGAAAATGATTGAAGGAGGAAGCTTAGAGGAGGAGAAAGAGGACACCTTCTGTTTTTCCTAGTGTTAGTACACCTAATGGTCTGCTGATTTCTGTCCTTCTCTCTTCCTCATATTAGAATGACAGTGGGAATATTGAAAGTTCATTCTTGATAAAAATCTCAAGAGATAACTAGAGAGATTAGATTTCAAAAATATCCAGGTATAAATAATTTTCCAACTAAGATGACAGTGCAAAATGTATACCTTTGTATCTTTTGCATTTTTATACCACACACCTGCGGGGGGGGGCGTGGGTGGGGGGAAGGAGGAGAGAGAGAGAGAGAGAGAGAGAGAGAGAGCTCAAGGCTAGTGTTATGGCAGTGCTTTCAATGCATAATCTCTTTTTAAATCCCATCCAGCGGTATGTGATGCGGAAACCTAAACTCAGAGATTGGGCAACTCGCTCATGATCCTACAACTATATAATAACTCTCATCTGTGCATATTGGTTTCCATGAGATATGACAGGAAAGATACCCCAAAATTAATGGAGACTATCCAACTCTTTGAGTCTGGCTTCTCTGTTGGAATCCTCTTCCATCTCAGCTGAATTCCCCAGGCACTACGCCCGTGGCCTCTGGCACGGAGCGCATGGAGCGCCCCCGCCCCGCGTCAACCAGAGATGGAGTAGGAGTAATTGAGAATGGAAGGCTCCGGGAGAGGAGCAGAGGGCCTGAGGAGGGGGTAGGGAAAGGGGGCGGGGGGCGGGGTCTACCCGCCCCCGCCCTTCCGTTCACTCCCATTGGCCGAGCGTTTCCTGGCCGTATCCCACTGCCCACCCCCAGAACGACGCTTAAAGTGTGCGAAGCAGGTGCCTCGAGTGGAGTAACAACTTTGCGCGCGTGTCCGGGCTCAGCGCGGCACCCATTCATTGCTTCTGACCATCCATCCGTCCCTTCGGTCATCCAGCGGGGAGGGGCTCCAGCCACCCGGGGGCAGCCGCTACCCAGGGGACCGCGACCAGAAGAGGAGCCGAAAGCGTAGCTGACCCTCGCCGGCCCGGCAGGGGACGGTGACCACCACCATGCAGACGTGCGCCAGGGCCTGGGGACTGCGTCTGGGTTGCAGAGTCGGGGGCGGCCGCCGCCTGGCTGGAGGCGCGGGGCCTCGTTGGGCGCCGTGCGGCCGTGACAGCAGTAGCGGCGGCGGGGATAGCGGCGGGGCTGGGGCCTCGCGCCTCCTCGAGCGCCTCCTGCCCAGACACGACGACTTTGCTAGGAGGCATATCGGCCCCGGGGACAAAGACCAGAGGGAGATGCTACAGGCCCTGGGGCTGGCGGTAAGGACCCCAACCCGGCCCTCAGAGGCCTCACCCTGCGCCGCCCGGGTTCTGCCCGTACGGCCTCCCGGCCCCCGCCAGGAGCTCTGCTTCGCTCCGCGTGGGACCCGCACCCTGGCCCGGGGCCCCTGGTGTGGGAGCGAGCGCGCGCGCTCGGTCTGCGTGCCCCAGCCTGCTCCCACCAGGTTACTTTCTCCTCCACCCGCTCTTCGCGCCTCAAAACCGTATATTTTTCAACCTAAGTCGCCCTGCAGATGAGCTCTCACTTTGCAAGAGAAGGACCTTCTGATTTATCCGATTATCTCCGGTTGCCCACTGAAATCCAGCCCGAAGTGGCCGAATCACTACCCCGACTCATTATTATTTTTCTCCAGTGATTTTTGGTTTGTTCAAAGTTGTTCTTTTTAGAAAGAAACCCTAATTAGACAATTTAAATGAAGTTTCCCACAAGCCTTTGTAGATGCAAAATGCAGAGGTGACTTTTAACTGAGAAGCAATTTCCTCTGCCTTTAGTGTTCACGGACTTGCGTTTTAATTTTAGAGCATTGATGAACTGATCGAGAAGACCGTCCCCGCCAGCATCCGCTTGAAAAGACCCTTGAAAATGGATGACCCAGTCTGTAAGTGACCGGGAGATTCCGCTTGCTCTGGCCTATTTGTCTTCTATGGTCTTTGAAAGTCCAGCTGTGGGTTAGGATTGCTCAGGAGGGAGAATGTTTATGAAAATAAATCAGCGTTGGGTACCGCACGGGGCAGAAGAGGGTGGAATAATTCAGTTCTTTATCTCAGCGTGGAGACAGCAAACTTCCCAGGGGAAGGCAGTGCACAAACACGTGTAGAGGACTCCCAACTTTCCAGGCACCTGTCCCAGGCCATGGTTCTCCCATCCTTTGGCTTGAGAGGTGTCATCACTTCTCTGCAGATCAGGATACTCAGAAGGGAAAAGGAATTGCCTACAGTCATGCAAACAGGGGAGTGACAAAAATAGGAAACCCAGACATCTGGCCTCCTACCCCAAGGTTCTTTATACCACAGTAGCTTCAGATTGTTCTCTCTCACATCCAAATTTTACTATTTATACCTACTGAAAGGCAGCAGTACTTTTAAAGCTTGAATGATTTTTATAGAGAAACAGAAATAAGATTCATGCTTGATTAAGAAATCTTAGTTTAACCATAGACTCTCTTAGAATTTTATTATTTTTATTTATTTTTAAAATTCAAACAGAAAGAGAATTTTATTTTATATTTAAAATATTTTTAATGGTCTGAAGATTATTTGACTTCCGTGGGCTGAGCACTAATCCACAAAAAATTAAAGGCAAATAGGCAGAGCTGAAGAGCTTTTTTTTTTTTTCTCTTATAAACAGGAAAGAATTCTCATGGTTTTGAATCATAAAAATGCTATCTCTTACTTCTGGAGTCAAGTGAAGAGAAGACAATTGGTTTATTTTACGTTTTAGAACAGAAAGGATATGTGGAAGGCAAGCTTTATTTTGTTTTAAAGTATAGAACTTGAGGTATGAAGCAGGTCCAGCTCCAGCTGGCTGATGCTGTAACTCAGGGTGTGCTGAGGGCTGCTCCCTTTGTTAGTTTCAAATCTGAACCATTTCCCCTGACGGCAGGGACCTTGTTCATAGAAGAAAATATGCGCTTTTTGTCCAATTGAACTGATTGAGACTTGGGGATAGCTGGAAGCCTTATCTGCTTAAGGTTTAGGAAATCAGAATCCTGATTAATTGAATGTTTACAGTGAAGAGTTATATATTTTTGAAGCAAGCCATCGGTGAATATTTGAATAAGTAAAAGCCCTCCTGAGACTTTCAAAGTCAGGACATGTTAGGTCAGCCCTTTTACCATATACTCTAAAATAAAATGTTCCCGAAGAACATTAGCATCTAGGAACCATGTCAAAGCTATCGAGCCTTTTTTAGTTCAGGTGCTTGTTTTCAGCTGACTAATTTGAACCTTGGGGGATTCCATTTCTCCTCCTCTCCTCTTTAGAAGCAGACTTCTGATAAGTAATTTGCAATTTAAGTGTAAACTTTAAACCCAGCTTCTGTGAGACTTGGGGCCGGTTCCATCTGGTTAGTCTGAGGTGACTCAGAAAATATTGCACAGTCAGGAGTCCCCCGTTGCCCTGAAGTGGGCTGGCTCTCCAGCAAAGCTTGCTACTTGGAAGTGAGCTGGGGGCGGAAATGGGGGGGAGGGGGAGGTGGTGATGGGCAGCACAGAAGGCATCAGTGTTTTCATCTGAGGTGTGCACACGTCATGGGTAATGAATGTGTTCCACGTGAGGAGAGCAAATTGGTACAGGTAACCTCTAGCAGAAGCATTTTCATTTAACAGTGGAGCAGCATTATCCAAACTTGGTTTCACGTGAATGCTGAATGCCTGTGTTCTACTGTAGTCAGAGGAATTCTAGACCAAATATTTGTTCACTGCATACAGAGAAAACTAATAAGAGCTAGTTAGATGAGTCTTAAATCCCTCATTGCTAAGGAAAAAGAAGATTGTGAGAGCTGTAAGCAGCATGGAGATACTTGGGTTAGTTCTTATGCATAACTTTATAATCTCAAATCTTTATGTAGTGCTTACCATGTGCTGGGCACTTTTTAAAGTGTATTTCATGTATGAATTTAATCCTTATTACAACCCGGAGGGGTAACTACCATTAACAACTCTGTTTTAAAGATGAAGAAACCATGGCATACAGAGGGTAAGAATCCTGCTCAAGGTCACCACTGGTAAGTGGTGAAGGCAGAATTCACCCCACACAGACCAGCTGCTGTTCACACTCCAGCCGTCAGTCTACATTGTCTTCGTTGTGTCCTCTGCAAGGGGGTGGGTGTATAAAGTAGAAAACTCCTGTCTTGACTCTTCCAGAGCATCCAGTTTACGGGTATGCACAAGGCCAATCACACTGGAATCACTCTGCCACTTGCCAGCTGCCCTAGTGGAAATGCAACGGCAGGCTGAGAGCACAGGTGTGAGAACACTCAGGCCCGCTGCCAGGGCGAGGGAAGGGATGACAAAAGTTCAGGACTAGGGCTGGGTATCGAAGGGTGGGTAGTTATGCTCTGCTGGACAAGGCTGGGGGAGACTGCTGGAGCTAAAGGGACCAGCTTGTACAGGACAGAGTGGCCCGACAGAGTCAGGGAGGTACAGAGGGTCCAGCTGTCCCGCAGGATGCTCCCCCTCCCCTTGGACACTTCAGGAAGTGCCTTGAAAGAATACCTTGATCATTAATTGGCTTCACAGTAAGCCATACTTTAGAGAAACAAGCAAAGATATTCAGTTCAAAACCCTATCAGATTCATCTAGTCAAGTGAATTCTCCATCCCTCACTGACATACACAAAGAACAAAAAAACTAGAAGGATATATGTCAGTGGGAACATTTGTTTCTCTGTATGGTGCCATTACGGATGATTTTAGATTTCTTTTTATTCCTTTGCTTTTTCTAGATTTTCTACAATAACTATTTATTTTGTTATTAATACAAAATTTAAATACTTTATGAACCATGCCAATCGCTTTCGGCTATGATATGCCTCTCTGTATAGTATTTTCAGTGAAGCCGTCTCAAGCGAACCAGACTGAACTAGCCTGTAAGTTCACAGAAGCAGGGTTTAAAGTTTACACAAAACTGCACATTGCTTATTGTGAGCATGCTTAGGAAGAGAGAGGAGACACTAAACCCTTTAATGTTCAAGTTATTCAACCAGAATTGACCGGCTGAGCTGTCAGAATGAGACTTTGATGGTCTTGTGAGAACTTTGTATTCTAAGAGATATCGTTTAGAGTGATTTTAATAAATGGTTAATGGAGGGCAGTGAGCAGAGGGAGGAGGTATTGTGTAACGCAGCTGCAGGTGGTGACTGTCACCCAGGTGGGGTTGGACACTCTTCCATTTTTTTTTTTAAATTTTTGACTGCATTGGGTCTTCGTTGCTGCGTGCGGGCTTTCTCTAGTTGTGGTGAGTCGAGGCTGCTCTTCGTCGTGGTGCACGAGCTTCTCATTGCGGTGACTTCTCTTGTTGAAGAGCACGGGCTCTAGGCATGCGGGCTTCAGCAGTTGCAGCACACGGGCTCAGTAGTTGGGGCACATGGGCCCTAGAGCTCATGGGCTTCAGTAGTTGTGGTGTGTGGGCTCAGTAGTTGCAGTGCGCAGGCTCAGTAGTTGCGGCTCATGGGCTCTAGAGTGCAGGCTCAGTAGTTGTGGCACATGCTGTTAGCTGCTTTGCAACATATAGGATCTTCCCAGACCAGGTATTGAACCTGTGTCCCCTGCATTGGCAGGCAGATTGTTAACCACTGCGCCACCAGGGAAGTCCATGGGCACTCTTCTGAACTGACCTCAAGGACACCTACAGGGCAGTTGTTCCCCTGGCTGTGGGCGTCAATTATCTTTCAGCTGGATTAAGTCTGTTGTAAGGTGCAACCTGTAAACTCTTCAGTCTCTGACAAATCTCTCCTTTGGCCATTCCTAGATTCTTCAGTTCCCAGCACATATGAATTATTATTTCATCTTTAGGATAATTCCAATGGATTTTCATTATACAACTGTGGAAATAAATAAAGACCAGCCAAATGAGAAAAGCAAAGGCTGTTTATTCTGAACTTGCTCTAGGAGTCAGCCTTCTGCTTTGCAGAGGAGTGGGAAGACCTCATAGTGAAATAAAGGAAAGGCTTCAGGTGTGCCCTGTTGGCCTGGGCAAGCTGTAGGTGGGCCAATTAAAGCAGGGCTTCCTATGTGGTAGGTTAGGGCTGCTTGTTTGGCTTTGTCTGGTTGGTCCTAAATTGGAAGCAGGGACCGAGAGTAGGGAAGCTGTCAGTTATTAATCAAGCCCTGGCCCTTTTGGGCCAATTGTTACAGAAATTATCATTCATTTTCCTCCATTGTCACTGAAGATAGCAAAAGATGGCTTTCTGCAAGTCTAATCTGTAGCAGGCTGAGTTCAGAGGTGGTTTATTGTAGATAAGGGGGTTGGTTTCCTGAGTAGGTTGCTGCAGGTTGTGGGTGAAAGTTCTGTGGTCTGGCTATTCCTTATTTATATGTTTAGACTCTCACAGCAGTCTGTTGTCCTTTTATTTTTGTCATAAATTCTTGTTAGGCAGACCCCTGCTGATCTGACTGATACCTTGGACAGTCAACATATTGTCTAAATTGTAAGTGTTTATGGCTATTTACTATAGGCCAGGAACTGTGAGGATAAATGTATGAAAAAACAGTCACTATCCTCAAGGAGTTTACATCTTAACATAAATTGATTCAGAAAGTTAAAGTGTCCAAGATGTCATAAGAAACATGAATAAAATGCTGTGAGTGTACAGAAGTGATGTGAAATTGGATAGAAAAACAGGGATTTCTGAAAACAATGTGAAAAGTTGAGGTATATCTTTTCCTGTTAGAAACAAAGACAAAATCTTTACATTGACTATGTTTTCTTTGTGTGTAAATATGTTATTATAAGAAGGGAAAAACACAAAAAGGCAGCTCCTTCATTGAGAAAAAGAAAATGGCAAAATGCAATGTGTGAAGCATAATTATGGAATTATTTGAGTATTGTTATAGTCTCATCCTGGATGGAATCTTAATAGAATAATTATGCTGTCAATGATTTGGGGGATTCTGGAGTGTTTTCCAACACCACCGAGCAATTTTCAGTTCTCAGGGGACACCAACTGGTTGTCCTACGATTTAACTCACTTCTGATACTGTCTACCTGCATATAGCATCAGACCTCACAGATTAAGTCCCCCCAAACTGCCCCCACTTCAGGTGCCAGTCACAAGTTAGGGTTTTCACCTGGGCTTCTGACCAACAAGCTATAAATTGGACCCCCTCCTCTGGTTCAATTAATTTTCTAGAGCAGCTCACAGAACACTAACATTTCCTTACATTTACTAGTTTATTATAAAGGATATTATAAGAGATACAGGTGAACAGCCAAATGAAGAGGTACGTAGGGTAGGGTCTGGATGTGTCCCAAGCACAGGAGCTTTTGCCCCCATGGAACTGGGGTGGACCACTTTCCCAGCACAGGGATGTATTAGCCAGCCCAGAAGCTCATCAAATCTGCTGTTTTTATAGAGCTTATCCTGCAACCCCTCCCCCCTTCCTTTTCCCTGAGGTCAATTGGTGGGCCTGAAAGTTCCAGCCCTCTAATCACTTGGTCTTTTTGCTGACCAGCCACACCCTGAGGCTATTTAGGAACCCCACCCTAATCACTTTATTAGCAGATACTCAGGTGTGCTCAAAAGGACTTAAGTATGAATAACACAAGATACTCTTGTCACTCAGGAAATACCAAAGACCAGAGATATTTCTTATTATACTACAGGGATATTTCAGAAAAATATGTGGTGATATATCCTGATAAAAGTGGAGAGGTGAAAATATTTATTTTAAAAGAGATGAATCCTAAAATAAATTGTGATCAGTTTTTTCCCCTTCCTTTTGAAACTAGAACACCAAGTGAGAAATCTCAGTCTTTGTAAAGTATCATTTTTAAGCATTAAGATATTTTGAACTATCAATCTAAATAAGGATATAAACTGAAACAAGCTCAAATTACCAGAAATTTGAGTTTATTTGGGAATAGCAGAGAAATTGCAATTTAGGAGACATGTGCTGTAGAAGCTGCAAACAAGTTACTGAGGGTCTGGGGCAGGTTGTGTTTTGGGCAGGGAGCACAAAGAGAGGGACATCCAGCCAGAACCCAGCCAGTAAGTTCATTGGCTTGAGTATGGAGAGATTCTTGGTGGATGTTCATTGGTCTGGAGATAAGTCTCAGTCTTCTGTAAATCAGGCGTTTACAGGAAATCAGTCTCTCAGTTCTTAAGTTCTGTTCTTCTGAGGGAGCATGTGTGAGATTCTCCATTTCATATCCTTGGGTTCCTTTTTTTTTTTCTTAATAGTCCTTTTTCTGCTGATAGCACCTTATCTTCATTTGGCTGTATGAGTGTCATCCTTTTCCTCTTCAACTTTTATGTTTCTGCTGTCTCAAATTGTTCCTTTTTTTTTTTTTTTTTGCGGACGGGCCACGTGGCTTGTGGGATCTGAGTTCCCCGACCAGGGATTGAACCTGGGCCACAACAGTGGCCACTAGGGAACTCCCCTTGGGTTCCATTTTGGATTGAAATCCTTTCACAGGACTTGCTTATTTTTTGACATGCAAGGATACAAACATGCTGACATATGGTGATGAGGGGCCAAATAGGTCATGTGATCGGGACAAAGAACTTAAAATATAAAACAACTTTTTCCTCTTCATCTTGTTAAAGGATCATGGAATTCATCCAGCACCATCAAAGATTTTATGTAAATGGAATTCTTTAACAATATTTTTAAAAATTGGCAAAGTTACTGTATTAGTTATCTCTTGCTTTATAAGAAATTACTACAAAACTGTGGCTTAAAACAACAATGAACATTTATTATCCTCACAGTTTCCGTGGGTCAAGAATCCAGGAGCAACTAAGCTAGGTGGTTCTGGCTGAGTCACTCATGAGGTTGTGGTCTCACACTGGTGGACGCTCAACTAGGGCTGGAGGAGCCACTTCCAAGGTGGCTCATAAACATGGCTGGCAAGTTGGTGCTGGCTGTTAGCGGGAGGCCCTGGTGCCTCCTCACATGGGTCTATCCACAGACTGCTTGAGTGTCCTCACAACATGGCAACTGGATTCCTGCAGAGCCAGTGATTCAGGAGAGAAGGAAAGCCAGGCAGAAACTATTCTTTTTATGACCTAGTCTTGGAAGTTCTATAGTATCATTTATATCATATGCTGTTCATAAAAGTGAGTCACTAAGACTGGCCCAAATTCAAGGGAAGGGGAATTGGTTTACACCTTTCGAAGGGAGGAGTGTAAACAAGATTGCACGCAAAATTTTTTTTAATAGACGTTCCTTTTTAGAGCAGTTTTAGGTTCACAGCAACATTGAGCAGAAAGTACAGAGAATTCCCCTATACCTCTTGCTTCCACATATGCACAGCCTCCCTCATTATCAACATCCCCCACCAGAGGGGTACATTTGTTACCACTGATGAACCTACGTTGACACATCATCATCACCCAGAGTCCGTAGTTTACATTAGGGTTCACTCTTGGTGTTGCACATTCTGTGGGTTTGAACAAGTGTATAATGACATGTATCCACCATTATAGTAGCATACAGGGTGTTTTCACTGCCCTAAAAATCTTCTGCATAGATATTTAAAAAACTACCACATTCATCTAAATTAGCATATACTTGCTATCATAAATTATAATGAATTTTATCTAACTTTTAAAAGTACTCAATGCTATCAAAATAAAATATACTGTGCTTTAAATATGGTATTACTCTTGAGGACTGTTGAGGTACATAGGGCCATTTGCCCATAGACTAAATGCCCCAACCTACTCCCCTTTGTCACCATTGGGTTATAAGCCACTATCACCAAATCTATGTCTATAGCCTCCTCCATCTACTTTAATTCCTTGAGAGACTTCAATGGAAAATACAATACTGCTTTAGGCACTGAGGATGCAAGAATCAGGAAGTAAAGGGTGATAAAGATATGGTCCCTGACTGTAGGTTAAAACTGATAGGGAGATAGATACTGAATAGCTCCTTAGGTCTGCAAATAGGATGAATGGTTTAGCTGAGGTTATGGCATGAGCAGAGGCTTGGAAGTGTGGACATGCCTCAAATAACCTAACATGGTTATTTGAGGATGGTGAGTAGACCATGTGTGTAGAATATTGAGCTGCAGAGAGGTATGGAAAGCAAGGTATGGAGGGCCCAAAGCCATGATAAAGGATTTGTTTTCCTCTACATAGTGGGGAGACATTAACAGTTATTACAGAGGGAAGTGACATATTCAAACTGTGTTTTGCAGAGTGCCTCTGAGACAGAGGCAAGGAGACCAGCTGGGAGATTGTTGGAGATTTTATTTATTTTTTTTATTTTGGGCTGCCTTGGGTCTTCGTTGCTGCGCGAAGTCTTTCTCTAGTTGCGGTGAGCGGGGGCTACTCTTTGTTGCGGAGCACAGGCTCTAGGCACGCATGCTTCAGTAGTTGTGGCTTGCGGGCTCAGTAGTTGTGGTTCACAGGCTCTAGAGCGCAGGCTCAGTAGTTGTGGCGCACGGGCTTAGTTGCTCCGCGGCGTGTGGGATCTTCCCGGACCAGGACTCGAACCCATGTCGCCTGCATTGGCAGGCGGATTCTTAACCACTGTGCCACCAGGGAAGCCCTGTTGGAGATTTTAGAGGTGAGATTTTAAATGTGTCTACCAGGAAGCAGTCACCAAGATGATATTAGATATGTAAGAGTGGGAGCATGAGAAGGCAGGGGAGTCTTTAGACTGTGATGCAGGTCTGACCCTGGTGGAGGGGGAGAAGGATGGAAGAATTGGGTAAGAAGAATCATAGACTGCAGCACAGATCTAAAAAGTTTTGGTCAGACTGAGCAGAGTCCTTGAACCAAAGTCACCCATCAGAGGAGTCCCACATCTTACAGGAATGGGTCTGCATTAGTTCTCCTGCTGGGCTTAGTATCAATAATTGCCTGGGAGCAGCCTGTGGGAAGTATGGTTTTGGTACAAACATGGTGGTCGGTCCAGCGGGGCAGCAGGTAGGACTGTCAGTCAGTTTCTAGGCTGAGTGTCTTGGGGTGATGGAGATGTCATTAACAGAGAGCAAACGGGGAGAAGAGGAGGGTCCTAGAGGAAGACGAGATCATGGGTGTTGTTTGAGCAGAACTGAATTTGAGGTACTCAGGAACATGCATTTGAAAAAGCTGAATCAGTAGTTGGAAATAACGAGTCTAGAGCTCAAGAGAGAGATTAGGGATGGAGTTGCAGATTTAGTGAGTCTTCTGAATGAATTAATGAGAATGAGTGAGATTTCCTATGGATGAAGTATTGGGAAGAAAGTGGAAACCAGGATATTGGGAAATAGAGCATGGAAAAAGACACAGGCAGAGCAGCCTGAGATGAAGTAATCCAAGAGGCCAGAGGTTACATTTTAAGTCAGGGGTTTGTGGACCTCAATATCATATTCTGGACCTTTCTTAGACATAAGAGAGAAAAAAGTACACATGATTACATAAGGACACTCTGAGGTGGGAGGAGTTTAGGGGCTGCCTGTCTGATGATCTAATAAGTGAGAGGCAGGAAGGGTGAGACAGAGCATTAGAAAAGTGAGAAAGTGATCATCTGGGTAGTGAGGGGCCTAGATCACCCTGCATGGAAGACCTGCTGAGATTTAATGGCTTGAATCTGTAAGGTTTGCTAGGATCCCCTCACCCAGCATCATTTAGTGACCTGGGAGCAGGAACAGAGGAATGGGGTGCCTGAGTTTAGCTTAGTTTGAGGATTGGTAAAGTCAAGTGGCCAAGGACTTCAAGTCCACACAGGCTGGCTGGGGTGGGAGACAGGTGAGGCAGTCCCATCCGTCCACATTGGGATGGGAGCTCAGTGAGCACCTTATGGGAATGGGCGTGGGGGGCCTGACCTGCTCGGGAGCCTGAAGAGGGGGGCCCACAACGAGGTTGTGCGCTGCTTTCAGGAGGGTGAGTGTTCTGGCTTCTATTCCTTATGTCCTCTTTTCACTCCACCAAATGGCACTGTGCTTTGCTTTTAGAAATCTCTGTTATATGATGTGTGAAGAACTTTGATCTCGTTTGGACTGCTCAGGTTTGTTTTACTTGTTAAACCTGAAGTATTTTAATAAAAATGCAAACTGGGAATTTTAGTAAGGATTCTCAATGTCCATATCATCCAATGTACTAACTGATTAAACAATAAGGAAACAAAAGTTTGGAAAATATGAAATTACTGTAGGCACTGTATTATTTCACAGAAGTTGCTTAATAGCTGCAAGTTGCCCTTTAGAAATGTTTCTCTGAAGTTCATGCCTTTAGGGATGTGAGAACCGTTTGCGCATTGGTTTGTCATTGTGGACTCTGTGCTAGGTGAGTTATTGTGAATATTGAGCTAACAACTATATGTGGGAGTTTAGGTGAACGTTCATTCACTTGTATTTTCTGAGCACCTAGTATGTACCTAGCAACCACTATGCCTCTGTCCACAAAGAGATTATAATTTAGTTGGTGAGATTCTGGGCTGGATTACAAATTTCTCCATATGCCTGTATTCCTTTGATCTATAAAAATTCTCTCTTTCCTGCAAACATCTTAAATTGTTTAAGTTGGACTCAATACATATTTGTCCCTTCTTGTTCTTGCTCTGCTGGCCGTGACAAGCTACTCACAGGGCAGCAAAGAGGAAAAACAAACACTCCAGGACTTCCACTCTGATTCTCATTTCAAATTGACCATTTGGCCTGCTTACGTAGGTCAACTGGTGTTCCAGGTAAATATTATGAATTGTAATGTTTCTCTGTACACTTCTTTTGTAAATGTTTGTAGATGGAATGAAAAGGGGCGGCTGACGAGGTCTCCCACAGAAAGTAGTGTGACCCAAGTCCCAGAAGTAAATAACAGACATGTCCCCACTACCCCGCCATGGGATGCTCCTCTGGTTTTCCTACAGCTGCTATAAAGATCTTGAACCTGTATATCTCTTGGGTGAGCAGGCAGAGCTCTAGGGACTGCTCACTCCTGTGGAGACGAGGGACCATGGAGCCATCAGAAACACGGGTTGGACGTGCCTTGGCCCCTCTCGGCTGGAAGTGCCTGGCCAGGGGTTCTAATTCCCAAGACTCATGAGGGGCTGGGTGAGCTGGGGTATTAATCGGCTGATCAAGAAGATGGGAAAGAGCCTGGCAGGCTTAGGGTTGGGGGGCCAGAGCCCCAGGTCAGGCCTGTGTGGTGCTGCCCAGACCACATCCTGCCGCATGGGGTGGGCGCCCCTCTGCCAGTCTTGAAGCGTTTTCAATTCAAAGAGTTTCCATGTCATTATTCTGCATTAACGAGCTTATAGATCGGTTTGCCTTCCTGGACTGAACAAATTCTATAATTCAGCAGACTGTGGTTGTGAAACCCTCCTTTGCTAGGGAAAGAAACTTGGCAAATAAGAGGGAGTAGGGTTTAATGGGCTGGGTAAGTGGGGTTAAGCCATGCTTAAGCCCACTTATTTACGGGGCAGGGAGAGAGGTGCTGCAAATGATTAGGTGAAGTTAGAAAAAGGCTACACATTAGGATGGAGTTTGTAGGCAAATTCTGGCTTCCACTCAGGAAATCAGAAAATCCTGATATATGCTATCATCCATGGTTTGTTTATCTTGAGACCCCAGACCCCACCCCCCCATGGTTCCTGAGCAGCTTTGGCAAGAAAAATGCTAAAGCAGCCTCTGTCCTCACATTCTAGCCCCAGCTCTTCCCTTCAGCCTCTGGCAGAAAAAGCCCTTTCTGGGAAATTCAAATATGAGTTTCTTGGTTTCCAGTCCTGATGATTTCCTTAGAGTCCTTTTCTGAGAATCTTGCAAAGCACGTGAAGGGCAGGGAGTGGGAGGGAGGCTCTGTTGCTGGTTGAATGGCTGCTCCATGCTGTGCGTTGCTGGGCTGCCTGGAAAATGCTCTGTGGACAGCCAGCCACTGTGGGGACAGCAGATGTCTGCACCCATGTATTTCACAAGCAGGATTTTGTTCTGGGTGTAACATTTTAACTCAATTTAAATTTTTTGAATAAATGACAGTCGTATTATCCAAAATTCAAGAGCATGAAAAGATATACAGGGTAAGCAAGACCCCTTCTCACTTATCAGTTTCTTAAGAATCATCCCAGAGATATTCTGTTAATATACAACATATCCATAGATATTTATTTTTTAATATAAATGGTAGAATAATATATACTCTGTAGAAACTTAGGCATAATATTTTTAGATTGTCAGAAAAGCAAAAGCAAAGCGTGGATACATTTTTCCATATAATTGTGGCAAAAAAATTTGTGTGTTTGGGAATGGGTTAAAGGTGGGGAAGTGTGTGTGTGTGTGTGTGTGTGTGTGTGTGTGTGTGTGTGTGTGTGTGTTGGCGTGTAGCAGGTATCTTGACCCATATAGCCTGCCTGTTTATTCTAATGACATTCTCCTAGTTCTTGTCCAAGTTCACATGTATGGGAAATTAAAACCTAGGCCTAGAAATTTAACAGCTAAATCAGCTTATTCCTACCAGAAAGTATATTTGGGGAAGTGGTTGGTACAAAATTCTCCTTGATGTTTTAGGTGCAAGTGACAAGGGAGTTACTATTGGAAAGGCTCTTATATGGAATTATGTAAGGAGGAAGCATTCATTCTGAATTCTGAGAAGCAGGAACATTGTGAGACCCACCTGTAGTTTCTTAGGGAATGGTGCCCAGGTCACTGAACTCTGTTCTTGGTACATTAGGACCAGGGCGTTATGCAACGTGCTGAGGTAGAGGAATAAACAAGGTCAGAAGCAGGTATTTATTCCACAAGAAAAGAACTTAACTGATTAGATCGCTAAAGGACTAAGGAATTTCATGGCTGGGAGGGCACAGTAATGCAAGGTCTGGCTGCTCTTTGAGGCTGTAGGCAGACGTCTGGAGAATGACAGTTTGTCTCCAAGTGTTTTGTTTTTATTTATTTATTTTTTTAATTGAAGTATAGTTGATTTGCAATGTTGTGTTAGTTTCTGGTTTACAGCAAAGTGATTCAGAGATATATATATATATATATATATATATATATATATATAGTTTTTCATATTTTATATATATGTATATCTATCTATATATATATAGTTTTTTATATTCTTTTCCATTATGGTTTCTTACAGGATATTGAATATAGTTCCCTGTGCTATACAGTAGGACCTTGTTGTTTATCCATCCAAGTGTTTTTTAATGGACATTCCCTTTCTCATTCTGTCTCATTTCCTCCCTGGTTTGTTTCATTGTCCTTCATATTCAGGAAGATAGTTACTGGAATTGGGCCTGTTAACAGGAAGAAGCTGTTTTTGTCCAGTTGGAAGGACAAGAGTGAGGAATGTGCACTGCTGTGGGGCTCACTCTGGGGGGAAGCTGATCATTTTCCTCTCTCCTCTTTGTTCACACAGCTTTCCTGGGGCTGTGCTGCCCAGGGTTTGGATGACACAATTGCCTTTTTAAAATGCTTCTTTTACTACGTAGGTGGAAAAGACTGCCACTTTGGACTTAAGGATCCCACCCTGTTTCTCTAGAAAGGCATTCTTTTCCAAGGGGGAGAGGAATCTAACTCTATTGTGAAGTACAGTGGTGGATATTGCATGGTTAGGATTTGGGCTTTTATTTAGACCAATCATGCCCCAAAACTTGCTCTTAGAGACTGCTTCTGCTATGCTCCATTTCAGAGAGGTTCAGCGGCAGACCTCTGATTGTGGACTTTTCCCTCTTCTCCCCTTTTCTCCATGTCCATTGGATCTTGGCATTATTTAACATAGTAACTCAAACTCTGGGTTCCTAAATGTACTAGGTTGGCTCTTCTGCTGATTGGACCAAAGTCAGATTTCATTAGTAGGTATGAGAAATGGTGACCAGTGAACAAACATTAGAAATAATCCAGACACTCATTAAGTTGTGTTTTTGGGGAGTGTTTTTTATTAAATGTGACTGGTAAAGCCTGAGGTCTAGATTTTTTTTTAATTTATTTATCTTTATTGACATATAGTTGGTTTACGATGCATCAGGTATAAAGTGATTCAGTTATATACATATAACTGAATTATTTTCCATTATAGGTTATTAGAAGACACTGAATATAGTTCCTTGTGCTATATAGTAGGTCCTTGTTGTTTATCTGTTTTATATATAGTAGTGTGTATCTGTTAATCCCAAATTCCTGATTTATCCCCCCTTCCTCTTTCCCTTTTGGTAACTATAAGTTTGTTTTCTGTGTCTGTGAGTCTATTTCTGTTCTGTAAAGAAGTTCATTTGTATCATTTTTTAGATTCTACATATAACTGATATCATGTGGTATTTGTCTTTCTCTTTGACTTCACTTAGTATGATAATCTCTAGGTGAGGTCTTGATTTTATCACAGTAGGAAGCAGTTTAACTCTCTGTTCTTCAAGTCACAGACTGTCTTGACTTGTAGGTTGTCATGATGAGCAATGGATGAGTGAATGGTAAAGGTTTCTCAGACCATTATAACTTCCAGAAGCATGACCAAGTACCTACCCTACTCTTCATGGCTCATGAGTGTCCTTTAGCTTGGTGTACAGAGGACTACTCATTCTATTAACTCACTTTGTTCCCAATAGAATGTAAAATTGGTTGTCAAGACCAGGCTATGATGAGGGCCAATCAGGGAATACAGTTGTCCCTCAGTATCCAGGAGGGATTGGCTTCAGGCGCCCCCTTACCCCCACCCTCCACCATACCAAAATCCTTGGATGCTCAAGTCTCTTATATAAAATGGTGCAGCATTTGCATATAACCTACGCACAACCTCCCCATACACTTTAAATCATCCCTAGCTTACTTATAATACCTAATACAATGTAAATGCCATGTACATAGTTTTAATACAAGGTAAATTCTATGTAAATAGTTGTAAATACGATGTAAATGATATGTAAATAGTTGCCAACACGGGCAAATTCAAGTTTTGCTTTTTGGAACTTTCTGAAAATTTTTTTTCCGAATATTTTTGATTCTTGGTTGAAATCCACAAATTTGGAAGCTGTGGGTCCTGGAGGGCCTGCTGTATTTGTATTAGCTCTATCTGGGTAGGGGCAGAGCCCACAGGTGCTTGGAAAATTTGGTCCCATAGGGACTAGAGTATATCTGTTATAGGATTATTTGGTTGCACCGGGTCTTAGTAGCAGCAGGCAAGCTCCTTATATGTGGCATGCGAACTCTTAGTTGTGGCATGCATGGGGGATCTAGTTCCCTGAGCAGGGATCGAACCCCGGCCCCCTGCATTGGGAGCATGGAGTCTTAACCACTGCACTACCAGGGAAGTCTCCTCTGTTACAGGATTAAAAACTCAAGTTTGAACATTTTTATGCTTCTGGGACTTATCTATAATTAATTTTTTTGCTCTTCTTTTATGCTAATTGGCCTTTAAATTTTTTCAAGTGTTTTATCCAAGTGTGTAGGACATTGGCAACTATGAGGGATGATGATATGTATTGATATATGGACACCCTGAACTGATGTGGGATGTGGCAGTGGGTTCCTGGCTAGTCTGCAGTGGTGAAGGCATATGGACAGGATAGGCTGCAGAATGGATGAGAAGGGAACTGGGCTGTAACTGAAGCTCTTTCACTGGGCACACGAACTTGTACTAACATCCTCAGCCCTGCTGGGAGGTATGAGAGAATGGGTTTTCTCGCAAAAGGAAGAATCAGGTTCCTGCACCATTCTAGTTGAGAGTTTAGGGTCTCCAGATAAATATTAACATCTCTCGTAGCAGCCACTGCTGTTTTATATAATTGTTTAGGTACCTGGGGTTAGGACTTAAACATATCTCTTTAGAGGATACAGTTTAACCCTTTAACCCATAACACTCCCTGAACCATCTCCCTCCTGGACTATTGTGCTGGCCTCTTACCATATCCCCTTGTTTCCAGAGTCTCCTCTCTGACCTATCCACACTACCAATAGAATTATCTTTCTGTAATGTAGAAAAAAAATCATATTACTCAATACTGTATGACTCTCAAAGGTTAAACTCTTAATTTGACAAAGTCCTTCAAAGACTGTTCTCATTTGAGAGCTGGACCTTTTGTCCTCATGGCATAATATGGAACAGGGACCTGTCCCTCTTGCACAGGATCTTAATTGAAGCTGGCCTTGCTGAATTGGGTGCGGGCCAGGCACTGCTAATTTCCCCTCCTACTGGGCTTCTTAATCACTCTGCCCTAAGAAGACTTTGGGAAGTGATTGGATTTCTTGCATGATTGTTCCTAAGGATGCTGTACTTGCGTATCTCCTCAGATATTGTTTTATTGTACTTTCACCTATAGTTCCTAAATCTGTGGAAGAAGGCAAGATTGTCCATCATAAGGCAGTAGGGTTGTATTTACTCATGAAACCGATACTTGTAAACTGATACTTACTCCCCTCTTTTGTTAGCCTAGTCTGGCAAAATGACACATCTCTTGTGAATTTATTTACTGTGAAAGCAAGTGGGGTGGGAGGGTAGGATGGAAGGTGACAGTGTTTTCAATGAAGATAAAGAAGGATTAATGAGAATAACAGTCACAGAGTTCAGTAGAATTAAAACATCGTGAAGCATCTTCCTAGCCAGTTTGCCATTTTAGAGATTGCTGTACCTAGATTTGTAACAATAAAATCAATCAATTCCAAGATTTAGTGACTGAGTCCCTAATTTTTTTTTTTGGCTATGTCGGGTCTTTGTTGAGGTACGTGGGATCTTTTATTGTGGCACGCAGGCTTCTCTCTAGTTGTGGCATGCGGGTTTTCTGTCTCTAGTTGTGGTGCACGGGCTCTGTAGCTGTGGTGCGCAGGGTCCAGGACGCGCGGGCTCAGTAGTTGTGGCACGCAGGCTTACTTGCCCCGTGGCATGTGGGATCTTAGTCCCCCAACCAGGAATTGAACCTGCATCCCCTGCATTGGAAGGTGGATTCTTTACCACTGGACCACCAGGGAAGTCCCTGAGTCTGTAAGATCTTAAAGGGGGCAGACATTTGCCTAAGTAGTTAAATCTCAGTTAAATTTTAGTAGCATGATCTAACTATATGCAGAGGAGCAGAGAAAGAACCAGGTAAGGTCATTTGTATCTAGAAAGTATCTTGCAGTATAAGTAGCAGATCGAAATCTGGCACATTCAGGAAAGTGTGGAAGCTGGAGTTAGGCTGGGTAGCTAATTTAAAATCGTGTAGCCTTAGGTGAGTGGTTCTCTTCAAGCCTTAGTTTCCAAAGCGATGTGGAAAGCATTTGGTACAATTCCTGGCAAAGAGTAAGTGCTCAAAATGTCAGATGCTGTTATTACGTGCATGACCCCAAATAGGGTCTCATCTGCATCCAAGGACTTTTATAATTCCTCCTTAATTACCTAGTTCCCTAACGAAAATGCTGGTTAAGACTTTCCTGGTGGTCCAGTGGTGAAGAATCCACCTTCCAGTGTAGGGGACGCAGGTTCGATCCCTGGTCAGGGAACTAAGATCCCACATGCCGCAGGGCAGCTAAGCCCGGGCACCACAACTATTGAGCTCACGCGCCTCAATGAGAGAGCCTGTGTGCCGCAAACAACATAGCCCACGCGCCCTGGAGCCCGCACGCCACAACTAGAGAGAAGCCTGAGTGCCACAACTAGAGAAAGCCCATGCGCCACAACAAAGAGCCTGTGCACTGTAACGAAAGATCCCGCATGCCTCATGCCTCAACGAAAATACCATGTGCTGCAACTAAGACCCTGACGCAGCCAAAAAAAAACAAAAAAACAAAAAGTGGGAAAAAATAAGGAAAATAAATAAATATTAAAAAAACCCTGCATGTGGATCTTTTATTATAACTGATATTTTCTTGGTTGGGTGAAGGGCCTTTTATAAGTAGCCCTTTCAGCGACACACAGGAAAAAGTGTCAGAATTAGCACGGCAATTTTAGAGAAAAATGTAGGTCATGTGTTATTTAAGACATACCAACTATTGGTATAAGGCAATTTAAAAGGGAAAACAGGGCTTCCCTGGTGGCGCAGTGGTTGAGAATCTGCCTGCCAATGTAGGGGACACGGGTTCGAGCCCTGGTCCGGGAAGATCCCACATGCCGTGGAGCAACTAAGCCCGTGCGCCACAACTACTGAGCCTGCGCTCGAGAGCCCATGAGCCACAACTACTGAAGCCTGCGCGCCTAGAGCCCGTGCTCCGCAACAAGAGAAACCACCACACTAAGAAGCCCGTGCGCTGCAACGAAGAGAAGCCCCCGCTCGCTGCAACTAGAGAAAGCCCATGTGCAGCAACAAAGACCCAACGTGGCCAAAAATAAATAAAATAAATTAACCCCCCCCCAAAAAAAAATGAATAAAAGGAAAAATATTTTACCAGGAGCAGAATTTTTATTTGGTGTAGATAAAACATGTGAAGGGAACAGAAGAAAACTGGAATGAGGCAGGTGTCAATACTGGGAAATTCTGACAAAGCCAAAAAAAGAAGAGCCAAAAAAAATTATGAGGAACCAACCTTGAGGAGTAACTGAGTGCTGTTTGGGGATCTTTCAGGTTCCTGCATCTAGTACTTAGTGTTGCTGAGAGGATGATTCTTATATTTCCCATATAGCTGTTCTCCTCATGTCAATATTCAAACAAAACTAGGGCTTAAAACTATAACTAGAGTTCTCTTCTGAGACATTTTCTCTCTGTAACATTTCTCTCTTTCCCACAATCAGGTGAAAATGAAATCCTTGCATCTCTGCATGCCATTTCCAGCAAGAACCAGATCTGGAGATCATATATTGGCATGGGCTATTATAACTGCTCAGTGCCACAGACAATTTTGCGGAACTTACTGGAGAACTCAGGATGGTAATGTATTTCTTGATGAAAAACAGGAGTGCTGTGATTTGATTTGCATGACTCTTTCTGTGTCCCCACCCCCCAAAGCCTCAGCACTTGCCCACTGACACCCATACTCTAGTGCTATCCCTAACCTGCAGGAACCTACCTGGCTTTCTCTGGCTTGGGAGATTTCCTTACTCAAATGTAGAGGACTTAGAAGCTTCTTTCTACTTTTATTCCCATAAAATAATCTAGAGCTCAAAATTGTGGGTGCTGGGCATCTCTTCCTCTTGCTGACTCCGTGTTTGTTCTCAGTGAGCGTTTTTGAGCAAGATATCAAACCTGCAGGTGGGCAGATTCAGGGCTTTATTCTTTGGAGACACTAGGATTTTAGGCTGTGCGAGATTACTCAGTGAGTCAAAATCTTGGTCCATTGTCTTCTCTCGGGATTTTAGGAGCTACAGTTAACTATACCCCCCTCCTCTGCTCCCTGCCCCAAACCAATATTCTGGGTTTATGACCAACTGAAAAAAGAAGACATTGTATCAGGTAGATGGAGATGAAAATGTTAGCTTTATTACTTAGCACTTTGTAGAGAAAGAGAACATGTGTATTCTGTGAACAGGCTCTTCTAGAAACAATCAAAGACAAGGCTGAGCTGTTGATGTTACTTGTTCTGCCGCCACCTCACCTATCAGATAACTCTCGTTCCTAGTCCTCTAGGGGGTGGGGTAGGGGGTGTTCTTGTCCCTGCCCACTCTGGCTGCCACAGGTTGTGCAAAATGAAAATGTTTCTCCTGCACTTGAGGAAAACTTCCATGCGATCTTGCTTTTCCATTCCTGTTTGCTGTATGATAGAAAGAAGGAAACAGAGGTTCATGTCCTAGTACACACTAAACAATAAAACACCTTGGGTACTTCTTAACGGGCAAAGACCATGGCTTCAAAGGTGCCTGAGAGCAGATCAGAGCACCTGCTTCTTCTGCCCACTGGAAAATATTGTCTGATGATGGAGGAGGAAAGATGGGGACCCCTGGGCCTTTCTTTCTCTGTTTTTGGATCAGTGCCATTGTATACACCAGCATCTTTGAATTGAAACTTTATTTCAACTGATAACCTTATCTCCAAAGGAATGTGTGCACTTACCATCTCTAGCGTAGAAACAAACCAAGCCTGGGAAGGCTTTGATACTTCCTGGGTGATTTTTTTTTTTTTTTTAAGTTGGTTGGTGTACGAGGTAAATTTAATTTTTAGTAGGACCATTATTATGCAAGGACAGAGTAAGTGATTGCCTCAGCAATTCAAAGGTATTTATAGCAAGATGCAGAGACTATCTTTTAGGTTAGCATATAGAAAAAAAATCAACTTTAGTAAAGGGAATGTGGACCCCCCATGGGAAAGCACGGAATTGCCTCCTTTGAAATACTAAGTACGCGCTCCACAGCAATATACCTTAAACATTTGCTGAACACTTCACATCTGTTTTAAAAATAGGTGTTATTTAATAAAATTCTGTCAGAGTTAATTTGAATCAAGTGACCAAAATTCTTATTTCAGTATAATTGCCTCATATAAGAAGCTGTCCACCTGCCATCCTATGACAGACTATTGAGACATCTGTTAGTCCATTTTTTTCCTCAAAAACAGAAGTAAGGGCCTTCCCTGGTGGCGCAGTGGTTGAGTCCGCCTGCCGATGCAGATGCAGGGGACACGGGTTCGTGCCCCGGTCCGGGAAGATCCCACATGCCGCGGAGCGGCTGGGCCTGTGAGCCATAGCCGCTGGGCCTGCGCGTCCGGAGCCTGTGCTCCGCAACGGGAGAGGCCACGGCAGTGAGAGGCCCGTGTACCGCAAAAACAAACAAACAAAAAAAACCAGAAGTAAGTGCCTGCCTGAGAAGACTCAAAGCTACCCCCCAAATTTACTGTTTGTTCTAGTCAACTCCTGAAGATGGGGTCCGTGTCTCCCAGCTTCTGTGGTTGGGTAGGAGCCTAACTTCTATGAGCACCAGTTAGCAAACCCAGATGGGTTTCATGTGGACGGCCCCCTTCCTGTTTTTGTAAATTTTCATTTCCCAGACTCTACTGAGTCCCTGCTCATTCCCCTCCCGACTCCCTCATTCTCCCTTTAAAACATCTAGTCACCTCTAAAATACACACACACACACACACACACACACAGAGAAATATGAACCCCCTCTAAGATTACAAACTTTGACAATTTTGACATTTTAGAGAGTAAACCTGATACCCTACGTAATTTTAAACTTCGCACAAAGTGTTCTTAGTACTAGGAATAGAGGTACTGTTTTGACTACTTACCATATGTGAACTTACACTCTGAACTTACACTCTGTTTGAACTTACACTCAAACATAGCGGTTTCTGTGTGTTTGAGTCTTGTGAGTGAATATGTGTTGGGCCGTCAGCACAGCGGGCCTTCATCTGGTGCCTAAAGCCCAGACCTGTAGGTCTGAGGACCAAGGCATATGTGTGGCTTAGGGCATAGGTTAGACTATGTGGGAAGCACAGCGCTTTTGCATCTTCTGTCTGCTTTTGCATAAGTGCAAAGGTAGTCCTGGTTGATGAGGGTGTTTGTCCTAGATGCAGTGATTCACGTCCCATCATTATAGAAGCCGAATCTGTTGGCCTAATCACTGTTGCATTGCTTTTGGTTTCAATATGCTCCATTTCTTTATTAATAGGAGAACAGGAATGAACTGTCAAAGAAGTAGTTTTTCTGCTTTGGGTGTATGTGAGTTTGTGTGTGTGTGAACGCGTGGGAAGGTATTTGTATTGCTGAGGGCTTCTTTTCCCCTGGGGTATTGGTAAAAGTTTGGATGGTAAACTCCAAGTTTGATTTGAAAAGCAAATGGCCTGTCTCCTCCTTCTTACAAAACAAGCCTCCCAAGTACATGAATGGGCTGCAGCATTCCAGCCATCTGAATACTGGCCAGCTGTCTTCGCTCTTGGTGGCCGCACAGAATATTCACCATATTGCTTCCTGGCTGTGAGTGGATATGTTCATTTACTTTAGGATCCGCCAGGGTTTTGAGAGGGAGACAGTGTTGTTCTTTGCTTTTCAGTTCTGGTTTTGGGGTGCATTTTAAGTTTTGTTCCTTTGCATTCTCCGAAAGCTGATCTGAAACAGAGGGTGGTACTGGCCCTTGCCAGCCCTGATAGGGAGGGCTGTGCACATGAGCTTGGGTAGACTTCACATTATCACCCTTCTGAATGGTTGCCATAGAGATGGAACCAACAAATTCCGGTGACGTGAGGTGAAAATCAATGGGTAACATAGCCTCCAGAGAATACAAACATTTGGGCTCTTACAAGAAGATTTACATTAGGCCTAGAATATATTTTGTAGGGTCTACTTTTTGAAATTTTTGATTGCTGATAATATCAGTTAACTAATATCAAAACACTTACATTTCCCTTGTGACTATTTCTGTTTTGTGTAATGTTGGCACTGGGATTAAATGAGAGAATCTCATGAATGTTTGTCTTCCTGCAACTCCCCCACGCCTTTTTTGGTTAAAATCGTAGAGAATACTGATTATTTTGGAATAAATGTTAATGCCATGTTGAATATATCATGCATCCTTTTTGAGCGGAACAGAATGCCTTCTTGGATATGCAGATACTTTTTGGGTTTTAATATTAAAATATATCTAGAAACAGAAATCAATTGAGTTAAATATCAGTTGGAACATAGAAGTTGTAGATTACAGACATTTTCTTGATCACTGTTTTGCCTGGGGCAACTAAACCCTTTTATGCAGGATGGCAGGCCCTGTGCTAGCATTTTTCTCCTGAAATGAGGGTTTATTTAGTATCTCCAGGCTTGAGACTCACCAATCCATGTCCATTAATAGATGATTTTTAAGACCATTTATGTCTGTTTATTAGTGTAAAAAAAAAAAGTGTGGATTATAAAAGAAGTTTACAAGTAAAAGAAGTAGGATCATGTATTTGTCATCTTTGTAGGAAAAGTTTTAAAGCTCTCTCCTTTTAGCAGTGCTAATTAGCATCAGCCTAAGCTTGGACTTTGAGCAAGGAGAGAAAGGCTGAACAAGGGAGGGGGAATATTAAATCCCAAAGTCTGTGAGCAAAGGAATAGCATGGTCTCAGGTATGAAGGACTGTGTTTGGGAGGTTTGGGGCTTTTTCTTGCAGGTAACTGGGGAGCCATCCCCATTTGAGCAGGAAAGTCAAACACATACATTTGCACCAGAAATATTAGATAATTTCCTATTTTAAGCACTGTGCTAGGCTAGTAAGGCATCAAAGGGGTGGATGTAGGATGTCGGAAGGAAGACTAATGGCAACTGGTCATCATTTGGGCCTAAAAAAATCTGGACTTTTTACCTTGAGAATTGGCATGATAGTGGTAACTTTGAAGGAATTTAAGAAAAGAAACTACCTTGTTTGGTGATCTGGTTGGAGGAAGGATAGGGAGTGTGATGCTGACATGGGATGTGATGAATTTCCAGAAAGAAATTGTTTCCAAGTAGAAATATCTAATAATATCTGAATAGAAGTATGAATAAATCCTTTAGGAGAAGTCTATGAGTGTTTAAAAAAAATCTTCTAAGACCGGAACAGAGGATAAAAACTTTTCAAAACAACCAGCATTCGGGAAGGACTTAACCATTTCCAAAATGCTTTATGTATGTTAATTGGACTTGAGTGTTAAGATAATATCTGATATGGGTGATGTTATCTCCATTGATGGCCAAGAGAAATTGTCAGGGAGAGGTTTAGTGACTTGTCCCAGTTCACAGGTAATAAATTATAGAATTTAGGTTGACACCCAGAGCTTCTTAATACTTAGCATTGGTGAAGATACAGGGAAACCTGTGAATCACTGTATTACTTAAGGGAATACAGAATGGTGTGAACTGTCTAGAGAAAAACATGGCATATGTACCGAAAGATTTGAAATTGATTACTGTACACCTTATGATTTGAAATTCCATATCTAGGGATTTATCCTAAGGAAATAATACAAAGATAAGGATGTTCACTGTTATGCTATTTCTAATATTTAAAAACCAAAATTAATGTTCAATTTGAGGGGACTTGTTAAATTATGATAAATGATTTAATAACATAAAACAATCAAATGCATATTTCTGAATAATATTTAAAGTTATTAGAAATTGTCCATGGAATAATGTTAACAAAAAAAAAATCGAGACACAACTTTATACAGAGTACCATCTTACTTTGAAGTATAAATATGATTGTGATGTCAAAAAGAGACTGAAATTAATTAACCTGATTGTGGTGGTCATTTCACAAAGTATACATATATCAAAACATCATGTTGTACACTTTTAATATACACAGTTTTGTGAATCATACTTCAGTAAAGCTAGAGAAAAAAAAAGAATGTATATAGAAAAGTCACAAATTAACAAGAAAAGGGGCAAACAACACAACAGAAAAATGAGCAGAAAAAGAAAAATAAAAAAGACTGAAAAGAAATGTACCTAAATGTTAACTATTGTTATCCTGGATTTCTGGGATTATGGGTGATTTTATTTTCTCAGTAGTTATCTCAATTTTCCAACTTTTTGCAAAGAGCATGCATCATATAATCAGCAAAAAAAGGTTGTAAACATGTTCCTGACACACAGAAGATGGTTAATAAATGGTAGCCGATGTCTTTAAAATTTAGAACATATAATAAAAAGAAAGTAAAAATTATGGTTAATCTTGCCACCCAGAGAAAATCACTGTTTACATTTTGGTTCACGTTTTTACAAATAGGATTGTAGTATTTTACATTTTACTTTTTAAATTAATGTATCATGAGCATCTTCTATGTCAGAAAATATTTTTACATATCATTTTCACAATCCATAGTATTATATGCATATTGTCTAATTTATTTAATCATTTTCCTTTTAATAGAGAGTTTGTTGCACATTTTTCAACATTCTGTTCAGTACTGTGATGAATTCTTTGGATGGGCTAGCTGATACATATGCATGCTTGTTTGCATATGTGTGTGTATAAGTCTGTGTGTCTGTCCGTATGCCAAATAATGATTGTGAGTAAAATGAAAAGTTCATGTTAGCCAGGCTATCTAAGCATATGTCTTTGTGGTGGCAGACTATGCTGTGTATGAAGATCTTATCTGATCTGAGGTCACAGTGGCCCCTTGCCTGTGCCTTTTGTGTGCCATTTCTGCTTAGATTCCCTTTCTACTTAGTCTACATTATGTATTGTGTGCTTCATTTATTCCAGTTCACCACCCGCTTAGAATTTGGCTAACTGATTTACAGTTGCTAAGCCAGGCTGTTCAAGGAATTAATTGAAGCAAAAACATACTCTGCTGTATACACACACACACACACACACACACACACACACACACACACAACTATACCAATGAAAGTTTCAGGGAAATTATTTCAAAAGTCTTGACATTGTACTGCTTGGTAAGGCAATCTCCCCCATTCTATTCCCCCTCAAAGGTAAGAAGACATTGATTTCAAAGCCTTCAGAAAAGAAAAAAGAAAATAAAAGGTGGAAATATCCTGAATGTGATTACCAGATCAGGAGAGGAAGGAAAAGGGGTTGAAAAAAATTTTTTTTCCTAATACTCTTCAGGCTTGGAAGAACGAAAACAATAGGGATATGAAACAGCGTTACTCTCGTGTGGGAGCATAGACCCCAATCTGACACACTTTGGTAGTACAGTAATGGGTTCTTGGTGAAAAGATAGCAGCTCTTTCCAAGTCCTCAGCCACCCTCTCTCCTCTTATTTTCTTTTCTTTAAAATATTTATCACTCTGAAATGATCTTATGTATTTTTTATCTCTTTTTTCCCCACTACAATATATTTTCCTTGAGATCAGGGACTGGTACCCATCTTGCTTATGATGTGCCACCAGAACTAATCATAGTTTTTGGCACTTAGTAGACATGCAGTAAATATTTGTAGGATGAGTGAATGAATGAAGGGATGAAAAAGTGATGAAGTCACTAAGTGGATTAACTCTCATACCTAAAGACACATTTTTGGCTAATAACTGGAGGATTTTAAGGTTAGAATTCATGTCTATGCTGCCTTCGAACCACTAGTATTCTTGAATTTTGATAGGTATGGAGTTTACTTCCATAGACTTTTAATAAGTGGATAGTGACAATTCTTTTTTTTTTTTTTTTGGCTATGCCACGTGTCTTGTGGGATCCTAGTTCCCTGACCAGGGATTGAACCCGGGCCCTTGGCAGTGAAAGTGCGGAATCCCAACCACTGGACCGCCGGGGAATTCCCAACACTTCTTAAATAGACCTCTATTAATTTTTTAGGAGCGCATAGAACTTCTGGTCAGTATAAACAAAGCTCCTCTCCCCCAAAACCAAAAGTTTCGAGTATTAGGTATTAGATTCTTGGATACTTTTCTATTGTGAACCATGGTTGTGGTGAGCTTTTTTCTTTTTTTTTATTCTGTTTATAATACCATAGACAGTCTCAAGTGGATTTTAAGAGCCAACTTACAATACAGCATACTTATGATAAGATCATTAAAATAGAAATGTAAGATTAAGTAATTTAGAGGGATAGAAAAGTAAGTACTGATTATCCCCAAAGGATAATATTGTTACTATGATTTAATGCTGAGTTTCCTTACAAAAGAGAAAAAGGAAGCTTATTGTTGTATTATATGATTCTCAAGAGAGGCAAACTTAATTTTCAGATACTGAATTCTAAAATGAAGGTATTTCATGAGCTTTTTTTGAATAGTGGATTCACAGTTTGGACATAGTGTTTTGGGTCCCTTACAGGATCACCCAGTATACTCCGTACCAGCCAGAGGTATCTCAGGGGAGACTGGAGAGTTTACTCAATTACCAGACCATGGTGTGTGACATCACAGGCATGGACATGGCTAATGCATCCCTGCTGGATGAGGCCACCGCGGCTGCAGAGGCAATGCAGCTCTGCCACAGGTGAGAGGCCCAGCATGAGATTCCCTCAGGGGGAGGGACATCTTCCAGTCTCACAACTGCTGTGCAGGCGGGGGTTTCCCTGCTCCGGTCAGTGCCCAGTGACTTTGTCCCTCTTTCCCTCTCTCTCTCTCTTTCTCTTCCCCGCCCCCTCTTTCTGTCTATCACACACACACACATTTGTGTCTATGAGATATGTTGTATCAGTATCATTATACCAGTTAGTTGAGGTAACAAACAGATGTGAAATATAGTGCATTTAAAAAGCCACTGCTGTTTATTGTTTAACATTATGTAAGAAAGACGTTTTGCTCTTCACATACATGATGTTAAGTTCAGGGATGTTACAGCAACTCCGAGATAGTATCAAGGACCAATGCCCCTCTCTCTTTACCATCGTTAGTGCGAGGCTTTCATCCTGTGGACTGAAGAAAAGCATACAACCTAAAAGTTGCAAGTTAAGTTTTATTTGGGGATCTTACTAAGGATGAGAGCCCCGGAGACAGTCTCTCACACAGCTCTGAGGAACTGCTCTGAAGAGGTCAGGGAGGAGCCAGAACATGTAGGAGGTTTTTGCTGGGAAAAAACCATGCAGTTGAACATTAAAAGATTACTGCTAATCACAAAGAACAGACATCTCAGGTTAATGTTAGTGCTTTTCAATATACGGGAAGATGCAAGAGTTTGGGCTCATTGAAATTATTCCTTAGAAATGCATCTTAACTATCTTGGGCCAGTCTCCAAAGCAAATAATACTTCCTGTTTTTTTCCATCCTGAGTTCCTCTCAGGGTGCACCATCAGTGGGCAGCTGCAGTGGCTAATGGCTTGATCCTTGTAGAACTGGGATGGCGGGCAACATTTTTTGTTTACTGCAATGGCAGACAACAGTCCCGTCCACAGCCCTCCTGGTCACAAGATGACTGCTGGAGCTCTAGCCATGACGCCTGCATTCAGGAAGAAGTAAAGGGTACTTCTAGCGAAATAAGCTCTCTTTAAATAGTGTTTTGGAAGCCTCCACTCAACAATTTACTTATGCTTCATTGACCACCCCTACCTACAAGTGACCTGTGGAAATGCAGTTTTTTTCAGATGGGCACATTGCTGCCTCCTACATATTGGGGTTCTGTTACTATGGGTGACAGGGAGAATGGATATTGGGTAGGAACTAGCAATCTGCAATGTAATATGTAAATAAGCATCACCCTGTTTTATGAAGAATATTCTTCTCAGGTTGTATTTAATGTTTTATAGCTTTTCTTTTTCTATTTAACAATATTTTGTGAACATTTCCCCATTTCTTTAGTCAGCTTTCTAAACTGTGGCTTTTATTGGCTACATAGCAATATTCATTTGCATGGAAGTACCATAATTTATGTAACCTCACCTCTATTGTTATACATTGTTTATTCCCATTTTTCACTGTTATTAATGGTATTTTTGTGCATCTGTAGGATAGATCTTTGTCAGAAGTTCTGATTATTTCCTGAGGATGCATTTCTAGAAGTAGAATTGCTGGGTCATGGTTAACTTTGGTTAGTATTTAGTTGATAATCATTCTTCAGCTCCTCACCTTCTTTTGTTCATTGCCTCGAGAATACATTTGAGTTTACCTTCCCTCCAGGTAGAATTCTCATGTAGATGGTCATCTGGTAGGGAAATCTGCCCACATTGATGATGTGTCTGTCTGAGGTTTTGGGGGGCTGGCCCTAGTCGACTGACTGGGTTGACTGCAGTGGCTAATGGTTTGATCCTTGTGGAACTGGCGGGTAACATTCTTTGTTTACACTCTGAATGCCCATGTAAGTCTCTTTCTTGGCTTCCACAGACTTGAGGGGTGGTTAAATGGATTCTGGTACCAATTCCAGTCAGGGAGGGGGGTTCCTCTCACACCTGAAAACAAATGAACAAACATCTGCTGGTGTCCAACAACCCCCTCCAACTCAGGGTGCCATTCTCAAGTACAGGTTGTTACCTGTATTCAATCGACTGGAATTTTCATGACCCCCTCCTCAGAGCAGCGCACAGAACTCAGAGAAACATTTTACTTACTAGAACCAGTTTATTATCAAGGAACAGCCAGGCAGAAGGGATGCATAGGGCTGGGTATGTTGAAAGGGTCAGAGCTTCCATGCTCCCTCAGAGATCCCCATTCTTCCCAAATCTCATGTTCACCAGTCCAGAAGCTCTCCAAATCCTACCCTTTGGGTTTTTTATGGAGGCTTCACTACATAGACACGAGTGATTAAATCTTGGCCATTGGCAATTGATTCAGCCTCCAGCCCCTCTTCCTTCCCTGGAGCTCAGGGTGTAGAACTGAAAGTTCCAACCCTCTAATCACACGGTTGGCTCCTTTAGCAACCAGCCCTCATTCCTCTGTGGGATGCAAAAGTCACCTCATTAACATTACAAATGACACCTTGATCACTTTTCACACTTAGAAAATTCCAGTGGTTTTTGGGAGCTGTGAGCCAGGAACTGTGGACAAAGACCAAATATATATGAGAAATATATCTTGGTCATCTGAATGACCAAATATTTACTTCCTATAAATCACAGTGTTGCAGTTGTGAACCTCGAACTCACTGGGCAGATATGGAGACCTCTAAGTTCCAGGCCCTTCTGCTTCCCAAGCAGTCCCAGGGGTAGGTTCAGGCTCTTCTTCCTGTTATCTTAGGGACAGCAAGGGGGTGGGGGGGAGAATGCCGTTCCTAGTCTAAGCTTTCACTTCTTTTCACCTTCTCTCTTCCTCATCCACCTGCTGCTGCTCTCCCATCCCCCACCTCCATCCCCTTTTTCTGAGTAAAAGCTTTCATCTCACGCACAGGCTCAGCGGCCATGGCTCATGGGCCTAGCCACTCCACGGCATGTGGGATCTTCCCGGGCCGGGGCACGAACCCGTGTCACCCCTGTCCCCTGCATCAGCAGGCGGACTCTCAACCACTGCGCCACCAGGGAAGCCCAGTAGCTGAGACCTTTGTAGTTGATGGGTCAGGGGTTCTCTCCTGAGCTTAATAGAGTCACTGGGCAACGCACACTCTGCAAGTGCTGGATTTGCTTCCTCTCTCTTAATTCTCATACCTTCCATCCTGCATTTAATTTTACCCTTGAGAAGCAACCTTGTGTTTCTTATCTTTAGGAAATGTTTTCTTCAATAGCAGTGTTTTTGTTTCCATCCGAGGTCATTTAGGCTTAGATAGCTCTTCTCTCCAGAGTTATTTAGATATAGACTTTGAAAGGCTTTGTGTATTGGACAGTTAATTTTGTATCTCCCAACTCTACCTACTCTATTGAATTTATGCTTATTATAAGAATAATACCTGTTCATAGTGGAAAATTTCAAATAGTAGAGAAGGATATAATGACAAGTACACCTTGCTGTTTCTCAGTCGCATTCCATTGAGAAACTTGCTGTTAACTGGTCGTGTGGATCTTCCTTTTTATACAATATACTTGTATCCTCCACTCATTTCTTTTTACCCAGATGCGCTTGTGATACACAAAATGTTCTGCATCCCCATCAGTTTTGTTTCCTGAAACTATGGACTGTTAGAGAACTTCCTGAATTTGGGTCTTAGACCCAACGCAGTTCCTTCCATAGCTGTGTGGCACCTGCACGTATCACAACCTATCTGAGTTCTTCTCCGCTTCCTTTGAATGAGGACACTCGGTTTAGATAATCTCTAAATGCTCCTTTGGCAATAAACTTCTCAGATGATTTTATCTAGAAGACTTAGTTTTTTGTTCCTACTCGCACCTAATCACTACCCTTTTCTTTCTTTTTCCTCATAGTATATATATATATATATATATATATATATATTTAACATCTTTATTGGAGTATAATTGCTTTACAATTGTGTGTTAGTTTCTGCTTTATAACAAAGTGAATCAGTTATACATATACATATGTTCCCATATCTCTTCCCTCTTGCGTGTCCCTCCCACCCTCCCTATCCCACCCCTCTAGGTGGTCACAAAGCACCGAGCTGATCTCCCTGTGCTGTGCTGCTGCTTCCCACTAGCTATCTGTTTTCCGTTTGATAGTGTATATATGTCCATGCCTCTCTCTCACTTTGTCACAGCTCACCCTTCCCCCTCCCCATATCCTCAAGTCCGTTTTCTAGTAGGTCTGTGTCTTTATTCCCATCTTGCCCCTAGGTTCTTCATGACCTTTTTTTTTTCTTAGATTCCATATATATATGTTAGCATACGGTATTTGTTTTTCTCTTTCTGACTTACTTTACTCTGTATGACAGACTCTAGGTCCATCCACCTCACTACAAATAACTCAATTTCGTTTCTTTTTATGGCTGAGTAATATTCCATTGTATATATGTGCCACATCTTCTTTACCTCATAGCATATTTTTAAAAATTTAAACCAGTTTGAGATTGATTTTGCTAAATGGGGTTAGAATGGGAATTGGATTTCAGTGAAATTCTAATCAGGAAATGTCACTATTAGTTATTAATGACTCATTATTTTTTATCCTATGCTCAGACTTTCCTTAAGTACCATCTTTGCTTTGCATTCTTAGACGATACTCTGATTTCTTTAATGTTCATGTTCGAATTGGGATTTTTCTTTTCAACAGACACAACAAGAGGAGGAAGTTTTTTGTTGACCCTCGTTGCCACTCACAGACAATAGCTGTCGTCCAGACTCGAGCCAAGTAATTAATTTTATTTGTATTTTGAACTCAGGGATAATATTATGCTCATCTCTGCTGTTTCTTCCTCTGATTTCCAAACTGACTGGAGTTGAACCTGGTTTAAGCTGGGGTTATTGAATTTTACTTTCCCTCCCACTTTCTTCCCATGACCTCACTGGTGAGTAAGATGTGTCAGAATTCAGGAAAAAATACACAGTGGATTTGGTCACTTTTGCTTTATATTTTACAAAAAGAACACATTGTTTTGTGTTCTTTTTTACAAAAAAGAAAATTAATATTAAAATAGTTTCAACAGTGTTTTGAAAAGTTTGAAAAGCACAGGGTAAAAATGGAACTCTCACACAACTGTTCTGATTTTGTATATATTCCTGCAAACATGGCCCATAGGGAATCCACATAATACCTAGTTTAGTATGATGTAGCTGAAAGCAGATTATATTTTTTAAGTGCTGTAATCAGATAAAACAGACACAGCACAACTACCGCATGTGGGTGTGTTTATTTACTTTCTCCTTGTAAAAGCCTTTCCCCCAATCCCATACCACCATTCCTTCAGAAGTGGTTTTCTGACATATGATAGGAATTAGATAGTTTCAGGACCCTAAGGAAGGTCTTCTTCCCTGTCTTACTGAGGTTTTCCACTCACCTAAGACCTATCCAAGGTCAAAGTGGCAATGGCTGTGTAGTTGCAGGTAGTGGTTGTTTAGCCCTAGGAAGGCATGTTTCTGCTCTTGTCTCAGGCACAGGTTCTGACAGGAAGGTGGGAGGGGAGGTGCTAACAGTGGCTGCAGGTGAGTTGGTGTGAAGCACAGTTACCACTGAAGGGCTGGGTGTGGGATGGGGGTGTGTGCGTGTTGGGATAGGGTAGGGGGTGGGGGCACTGAGGAAGGACACAGAATACGCATGCTCTAACGTGGAAAAGAAACTGTAGATGATTTGACTTCCCCTGTAAACCAAAAGCATGGTGGTTCTTTGTCTTCTGTCTTTTCAGGTATGCCGGAGTCCTCATTGAGCTGAAGTTACCCCATGAAATGGACTTCAGTGGAAAAGATGTCAGTGGAGCGCTGTTCCAGTACCCAGACACCGAGGGGAAGGTGGAAGACTTCACGGAGCTCGTGGAGAGAGCCCATCAGGCTGGGGTAGGCAAACCTCTCCTTGTGGGGGGTCCATGGAGGTGTGTCTCAATTTTGAATTATTATTGTTACTCTTTTTAGCATGATTTTTAAAAAAAGTTTGTTTAATTTCTTTTTGGCTGCGTTGGGGCTTCGTTGCTGCGCGCGGGCTTTCTCTAGTTGCGGTGAGCGGGAGCTACTCTTCGTTGCGGTGCAAGGGCTTCTCGTTGCGGTGGCTTCTCTTGTGCGGAGCACAGGCTCTAGGCATGCAGGCTTCAGTAGTTGTGGCTCGCCGGCTCTAGAGCACAGGCTCAGTAGTTGTGGTACACAGGCTTAGCTGCTCTGAGGCATATGGGATCTTCCTGGACCAGGGCTGAACCCATGTCCCCTGCATTGGCAGGCGGATTCTTAACCACTGCACCACCAGAGAAGCCCTATTATTGTTTCTCTTTTTGGTGTGTTTTAATTTCCACACCTTTATCACTTGGTAAGGTAAAACTGCCTCCTTCCAACCTCCTTTTTTCAAGTTTGTTTTCTTCACTGGTTCCTGGCACATAGTAGGCACGCAGTAAATATTTTAAATGAATGAATGAGTAAATAAATTTCACAGGATACGGAACCAACTCTGCCAGTCTGCCTATAATGGAGATAATTTGCTATCCTTCCACTGGTCTCAGGGAAGGTCACAACCTTGTCCATTTTCTCTTGTTTCCTTTCTAGAGCTTGGCCTGCTGTGCTACTGACCTTCTAGCTCTGTGTATCCTGAGGCCTCCCGGAGAATTTGGGGTGGACGTTGCCCTGGGCAGCTCACAGAGATTTGGGGTGCCTCTGGGCTATGGCGGACCACATGCAGCCTTTTTTGCTGTCAGAGAAAGTTTGGTGAGGATGATGCCTGGAAGAATGGTGGGGGTAACAAGGTAAAGCAGCTCATGTTTCTTCCCTTTTATTGTGGTTATGGGTTTTCCTGCTCCTTCTCTTGATCACAAAAGTTGTTGATTTCTCTTTGAATTTAACTGGGCCATTTTGGGTCGAATTTAACTGGGCCATTTTGGGTCGATTAAGGAAATGTAAACATAGAGTCAGAAGAGAGAATGTATTTGGGGTATGAATGTTTGGGGTGTCAATGCCCTACCTACTCCCCAACCCCATCCCAACACACCCCACACACACACACACACACACACACACACACACACACACACATCCCATTATCCCATACACATACACACACACCCCCATTATCCCATACCTGGCCTTTCTCAAATGCCATGTACCTCTTCTCGAATGCCATGAATTTGTGCATATTTGGAAAAGTATGTTTACAATTTATAGCATATTTGTATTGAAGTCATAGAAATGAATTTTAGATTGATGAAAGTCTTGAGAGACTGAATATTTTAAGTGTGTTTTATATCTAACTAGTTTCTTTCTCAAAAGTATTAACATGCCACACGGCTATGTAAAGACAAGTGCAATAAGAGATTACCATGCACACATTGGGTGTGACCTACATTATTTCCTAGAGGCCTGCCCTTTGGCCATTTGAGTAATTTCCAAATGTACTTCCTTGAGTGCTTCTTATTGATGAAAATCCTCGGGTTGAGAATTGAGATGAATGCCATGATTATTACTGTGGAACTTTAGCATATTGTTTTTGACCTTTCATAAAGCTGGGCTATTAATGTAAGTGAAGAGTCTGAATTAGTGAATGATGTGCTAGTGATGAGAAGTTCTGAAATACTTACACTTTGTCACATGATGGCAAAAGGCACTTTGCTTTTTAATGTAAAAAATAATAGTTTCTTTAAGTATTCTTACATTACATTTTCTTTCAATGATGTCTCTTCAACAGATGAGATGTGACAGAGGGTTTTCTAATTTAAAAGAGTTTCATATATCAGTTATCATCTTCTGATTTTTGTATTGAACTTCTTACCTTTCTGGAAAGTGGACCTGAGAGTTTGATGAAATAAAGGCTAAGACTGCTGAATCTTTGTGGTTATCTAGATTTTTAATTGTATTAAGAAAGGAGAAATTTTATTAGAGACAAGTGTTAGGTTGTTAACATCCTTTATTTATAGCCATATAGTTGCTTTAGATTTCTAGTATAGAAATTCTGTTTCCTTTGTCGGGTATTTCCCTTTTCTCTGAGTCTGCCAAGAAGCTCAGAGTGAAGTTTAATCCTCAATCACCATCATTTTATTAGGCTGGGTGATTCCTGGAAAATTTTCTTTTAAAGTTCCCAGCTTATTGTATATATCTCAGTGCCTCAAATCCTCAAAGTACAAACTGAAAATTAACAGTCCCCTTTAGAAGAAGATGGTTTGGAAATTGTTTCTTTATGGCCTTGCACCTAAGTAACTTTGCTGAATTCACTTAAAGGTGGGAAGGAAAGAAGCAGTTCTGTTTATGGCAACTCCTGGTGCTATGATGATCTGTACTAACCGGATGTTTTATTCTTGGTCCAGAGATGCCAGTGGAAAAGAAGTGTATCGTCTTGCTCTTCAAACCAGGGAGCAACACATCCGGAGAGACAAGGCTACCAGCAACATCTGTACAGCTCAGGTAGATCACATACCTGACCTGCTCACTGAATGTCTTACAGTCTACAGCAATGAGCTACTTGTTCATTTACTGAGTTGTTGCTTCATTCATCCACGGAGCAGTGTGCACACCAAAAATGTCAAGATCTTGTTGGTAGAGAAGCCTTGTGGTCTTGTCAGAACGCCAATACAATGTATTTTACTGTGGTTCCATGTATGCACACACTTCACCTGTTAGGGTCTCTGGCATTCTTGGCCACAGGGCAGGTCCATTATGGGTGGTGACTGGGGCACCTCCTCTTAGAGCTGAGATGGAGGCCCTCCAGGTTAGTGTGAGGAAGGCAAGGTGAAGGTGCTTGAGGTGACTGTACTGAGGGGATAGTCCAGATTGGCCAGCCGGTGGTGGCCATGGGATACTCTTACTGGGAACTCATGAGAAACATTTCTGAAATGTATGGGACAAAAGAGGAGGAGTTACCTGAATGTTGCCCAATGTCTCAGGTTAGAGGGAGCAGTGTTTTCTGACATCCAGCCAGTTCCTAGGATCAGGTGGAGGACCACTCCTGAGCATATAATGCATTCTCGGTTCTCTTCCATTCGGGGTCAGGGAAAGGGAGAGATCTCACAGATACCCCAGTAGGCAGTGCAGTGTTCTTCCTCTCAGAGCATTGGCTCACAGCACCACCGCCAGCTTTTAGAAGGCCTCTCCAGGGAGGGAGTAGATGATAAGGTCTGCTTATAGTTTGCTCCATATCCATTGGTGGTTGAAATAGTTTCCTCAGTTGGTTTTCCTGTATTATTCTTTTTGTCTCAGGGAGGCGGCTGCTTTTCAGGGAAGAGCTCCTCTAGTATTGCAGGAAGAAGCCAGTTGTCACAAGCTTGTCCTCTGTTGACAGCAAATTGATCTTTATGTGATGCCTTTACTTTCTGTAGTTTACCCTTCATTTGTTGAATTCCCTGCTTACATATCTTCCCTTCCTCTGCTGTTTTCTGCTCATGTTCTTCCAGAACGTATCTTTCTGATCATAAGTGCACTAAGGGCTTTCTGCTTCAAGGTTTGAATTAATTTTCCAGGTTAACTTGGGCATTCTACAATGAGCAAAAGTTACATTCCTACTTCTTTTTTCCTTCCAGTTCATGGATAGCTGATATTTCATTATTTCACTTGGATCATAAGAGGTCTGTGTTTTTCAGCAATGAATAAAATGATGTTTGCCCTAGAGATAGTCATACCCTGTCTTCTCTGATTTTCATTTTCTTATTCTGGAGATTTTCTGACTCTCCATTGTCTATTTCATCTCACGTGTTTCTTCTCATAACTGGTTGCATGAAACAATTGCTTGTGACGCCAGTATCATTTTCTTTGTAGGCCTATAATTATTCTCTTTTGTTCGGAGATGACTGATATTTTTTAAGCTGTTCCTTGAGCACTCTATGTCATTACTCCAGCCTTCTTCTTGTAGCACCTCTTCCATGTTCTTCTCAAGGCTGCCCCATTCCTCTTGAGTGTTGTAGGGTCCACACTGGACTTCTCTTAGTTTTGCATCACTGATGGTGCAGAATTTTTTTTTTTTTTTTTTTTTTTTGCGTTATGCAGGCCTCTCACTGTTGTGGCCTCTCCCGTTGTGGAGCGCAGGCTCCGGATGCGCAGGCTCAGCGGCCATGGCTCACGGGCCCAGCTGCTTCGCGGCATGTGGGATCCTCCTGGACCCGGGCACGAACCTGCGTCCCCTGCATCGGCAGGCAGACTCTCAACCACTGCGCCACCAGGGAAGCCCCGAGAACTTTTTTTTTTTTAATCTCTGAAAACGCATTACTGAATTCTTTAAAAAAAATCTTTCTGTAAACTTGTGACATTTCTACAGGTGTCTGAATTTGCATCATAACTTCTTCTTTATATTCTCTTATTTCTCAACTTCCACCACAGGCTTTCATTAGCTTTTTCTGAAGTCCAGGGGTATTGATGTATAATTTACATTTCATTAGCTCTCTTGTTGAGATTTAACTCTCCATATAATTCACCCATTTAAAGTACACCGTTCAGTGGTTGATAGTATTTTCACAAAGTTGGGTAACCATCACCAGCATTTCATTTCTGGATATTTTTATCACCCTTAAAAGAAACTTGTTCCCATTAAGCAGTCACTTCCTGTCCTTCTCGCCTCCCTTCAGCCCCTGGTGACCACTTATCTCCTTTCTGTCTCTATGGATTTGCCTATTCTGGATATTTCATATAAATGAGATCATACAATATGTGGCCTTTTGTGCCTGGTTTCTTTCATTCGAGATAATGTTTTCAAGATTCATCCACGTTGTAGAATTGGGAAGGAAAAAAAAATTTTTCCGTCTAACCTTCTAGGTTCTTCTAGCTGGTCTAAGAATTAAATTGATATGAGACAGATTAACAGGAGAAAATGACATTTTATACATACATACATATATGAGAGGCTCAGAGACCCCACATACATGAGAGGTTAAAGGACAGAAAAGTAAATAAGGTTATACATGTCATCCTGGGCTAAGGAATAGGATAGGGGCCAGGTGCTTCCAAGCATGGGAGGGCCGTTCACTGGATGATAAGAAGAACAAGATGTTTGGTAATTAGTTGTTTGTTCTGCCATATAGATGGGACCACTTAGATAAAATTTATCTTTGGTAATAACTCCTTTTCTGGGAAAAGTCCTCAATTTAAATTCTTCTGGGCAGTTAAGGGAGGAGCAGTAGTTTCTCTTGAGCCCAGAAGGTCTCCATTGCCTGAACTCAAAATAATCCACATGCTAAAGTGGCAGATGTTAGGGAGGCCTGTTTGGAACCCCTACAGTATCAGGAATCAATACTTCATTCTTTTTTATGGCTGAAGAATATCCCATTGTATGGGTATATCATATTTTGTTAATCCATTCATCAATTGATGGGCATTTAGGTTGCTTCCACTTTGGGGTACTTTGAATAAGGCTGCTATGCACATTTGTGTATAAGTTTTTGTGGGGACATATATTTTCAGTTCTCTTGGGTATATTCCTAGAAATAGAATTGCTGGGTCATTGGTAACTCTATGTTGAACTATTTGAGGAACTTCCAGACTCTTTTCTGAAGTGGCTGCACCATTTTACATTCCCTCCACCAATATATGAGGGTTGTAATTTCTCCACATTTTCACCTGTACTTGTTACTGTTCCTCTTTTTGGTTATAGCTGTCCTAGTGGGTGTGAAGTGATATCTCACTGTGGGATTGATTTGCAATTACCTAATAACTAATGATTTTGAGCATTCTTTCATGATTCACTTTTTTTAAAAATAAATTTATTTATTTTATTTATTTATTTTTGGCTGCGTTGGGTCTTCATTGCTGCACGCGGGCTTTCTCTAGTTGGGGCGAGCAGGGGCTACTCTTTGTGGCGGCACACGGGCTTTTCATTGTGGTGGCTTCTCTTGTTGCGGAGCACGGGCTCTAGGTGCGTGGGCTTCAGTAGTTGTGGCACGTGGGCTCAGTAGTCGTGGCTTGCGGGCTCTAGAGCATGGGCTCAGTAGTTGTGGTGCACGGGCTTGTGGGATCTTGCTGGACCAGGGCTCAAACTCGTGTCCCCTGCATTGACAGGCGGATTCCTAGCCACTGCGCCACCAGGGAAGTCCCCATGATTCACTTTTGATTACTTTAAGTATCCTAATTATGTTGTTTGTCAGATTATCAAAGAAATTTGAATCTTCTTGGTCTCTCTGTTTCTCTGAACTTCCTTTGATACTCTAATGCCTTACCAGAATTTCTAAAAGTGACTTCGTACTTTTCATTAATTTGTTGGTCAGTTGGTTGATACAGTCTCCTGTTTGTAGAAAGAATGATCTCTAGTTTAAAAAGTGACATGAATCAACCTCCACAAAGCCTCTGTGATGGGAGGCTTCCAGAGCATTCTGTGAACATCAAGCCTGAGTTTTTATTCCCAGGCAGCATAGCCATGAGCCATGATACACTATGTTATGGATGTTTTACTTCAGACATGCCCTCTCCATAGCTATAATGTGTTGTGGTTCTTCTGTATTTATTTCTAATTGTTATACAGAGTCCACAAGAGTGTCTATACCCTCTCTGGCACTTGGTCCAAGAAAGTCTACTGCAGTGTTCTCTGATGTCTTCTTTTCCTTATTTTCTTTATTGACTCTGATTTCACTTTCTGGCATTTTTGCAGTGATCCCAGAGAGATTCCTTCTAACAGCCTCACAGAGGAAATGGGTACCTAACAAAATAGATCTGATATTGAACATCATCCAACTTTAAAGCACTGTGTTTCTCATCTGAGTAGTGTTTCTGTTCTGTAATGTGCCCCTTCCCACCTTGGGATGATTGAACATGAAGGTGGACCTTGAACTGCTGACCTAGTACATTAGGACAAAAGTCACTTTAGTGGGACTGGAAACTCATAGAAACCATGGTGCTGGACCAATGAGAAGGGAGGGGCTGTGGGAGAATTGAATGGACTAAGCAGGTGAGGAGTCTGAGATTAGAGTTTGGGTCGGTTACCTAGGGTGATATTGCATGGTTAGAAGGCTGCTGGTTGGTAGGATCTAGGGTGGAAAAGCAGGTGAGGGATAGGGTGAGAGAGAGGAGAGACAGGAGGTGGCCCTCCATGTTTTTCCCCCACATTGGCCCTCATTTTGGTTTCTGACCCTTGCCATCCTCTTTTTATCCTCCTCCCTGACCCAAGATGCCATGACAGTGGTCCCTTCCTTGCTCCCTATGCTGGATTCCATCCCTGAGTCTCTGAGAGATTCTAGTGCCATTCTTTCCTATTCTCTGTCACACTAGGATACACACTTCCCTGTAAATATTTTTGTGAAACTTCAATCAACGGTCAGGAGAGATATCTTTACCCGAGAAAGTCACCTTACTGTCAGCAGGGAATAAGCCAGTAGGTTTTGGTTTTCCCTTCCTAATATATCTCCTGCCAACTCATTTTGGTTTTATTCCCCTGCGTCCTGCATTTTCATCTTTGGTGGTCCTTTGCATAGATTCACCATTCACCTCTTGGTTGGCTGAAATTCAGTTTCTAGTGTTTTATTTAAGGCTTCAAGAGAATTATACTCCCTGACTTCTTGTGTGTTTGAAAATTTTTCTTGCTTTTATCCTTGAAGAACTGTATTATTGAGCATAAAATTCTTAGATCTCACCGTTTTCCCCTGAGGTCTTTGTTGTTCCACTATCTTCCAACATTAAATATTGCATCTCCATGTCTGATGACAGCCTGATCTTCCCCTTTATGGGTTGATTATGTTGCATGGATGGAGCGCCTTACTAATGGTCACATTCAAAGGTTTAGTATAGTGACGCTAGGGTGTCTTGGATGCTGTATTTACCCCTCAGATGGTTGGGCAGGTTATGAATGTTCTCCAGCTATCACAGAGAAGGCAGGGAGTCTGATCATTTTGCTTTGTACCTGCTTTTAGTTTTGGCATCTCAAGTCAGAACAACAGTCCCTCCCACTAATCATCTTCCTGATATCACATTGTTGAACATGATTCTTTAAAAGCTCTTTGTCGTTTTAGGCTCTCTTGGCGAATATGGCTGCAATGTTTGCAATCTACCATGGGTCCCACGGACTGGAACATATTGCTAGGAGGGTACATAATGCCACTTTGATTTTGTCTGAAGGTGAGTCAGTTTTCTGTTTTAAAACTTTTGGTTATAACAAGACCGATACATGTGAGTAAATAAAATTGAAAACTCACTGCATGTCTAATACTACATGCAAAATTAAAAGTCAAATAAAAACCTAGGAATAATATTTTCAACATCTATGACAGACTGAGTGTTAATATATTTAATATAGTGAGCTCTTCCTCAGTCCCCCCACCCCATACACAAGAAGAATGAACACCCTGAGAGAAAACTGGACAAAGGACATTAAATGTAATTTTAAAAGAAAGTATACAAATGAACATATATAATTTCAACCTCACTATTAATCAAAGAAATGTAAATTGAAAGAAAAAAATAGTGTTTCTCTCATTACATTGGCAGAGATTAAAAAGAATCCTGATATTGGTATGACTTTTATGAAGGCACTTAAACAATCTGTGTCAAAAGCTTTTAAAATGCGCCTACAATTTGATACAGAAATTCTAGGAATGTATCTAAAGGAAATAATCAGATAATGATGTAAAGGGTGTGCATTGAAACATTATTTACAATAGCACAATCTTGGAAACAGCCTAAACGTCCAATAATAAGTAATTAGTTAAATTATGGTACATAATTTAAGTTTGAATATTATATAGCCATTAAAAATAATGATAGAGGTTTTGATCTGTAGAAAAGCAAAATCTTCATGATACATTAAATTTTTTAAAAAAGGGTAAAGAAGTATATGTACGTGATATATCACACACACACACACACACACACACACACACACACACACACACACAC